>NC_139391.1:141017500-141170000 GCF_054392235.1 Sus scrofa
TCCATTAAAGAACAACTAAGGGCCCATTGACCTTGTCTAGAACACTGGGGTGTCAGGTCTGAAAAGACAGAAGAGTGCATTTTCGCTCTCCTGTTGCTGAAAGGAGCACATCGAGGTATTTAAAGCTTCTTAGGGGAACAGTGTCTCTGCCTCTGGGACCCAGCTCTGCACACGTATCCCCCTTCGGCGTCGTCAGCCAAACACGCGTGGAACGTGCTGTGTGAGACGCGTGTGTACTCCCTTTGAATCACCACCTCCACCTCTTTCTTCATAAAAGACAAGTTTCTGCGGAAAGCCACCTGTATTTTTAAACACCATTTTGCAGGAGGGATTCGATGGGGGGTTGTCTCCCACTCCGAGCTTGGAAGCTGCCAGAGAAGAGGCGGGTCAGTGCGTGTCATGTGTCACATTTGAAAGTGTTTGAGGGGAGTCTGCCCCTGCGAATAAGATGACACAGTTCAGAAAATGCAAATGTGTCTTAGCTGGGGCCAGAGGCCCTGTGTGATAAATAAGCTCTCCCATGTCAGAAGAGGGAGGGAGGCAGCCCCCTCCCCCGACCACCAAAGGGTGACTTTTCTCCTTTTCGGTGGAAAATCCATCCGTTTATCCGACCCTCGGGGCACCCACCCTGGGCCGGGCCCTGTTCAAGGCACTGAGCACACAGGATGAGCAGGACAGATCCTGGCTCTGGGGACCTTACTTTCTGGTGTGTAAGACGGCCGAGGCCAAGAGGCACACAGGTAACTGAGAAAACGGCGATGGAGGGAGGCCGAGTGCACAGGTAACTGCAGAAGCTGTGATGCTGGAGAGGCAAGTGCTGTGCAGAAGGCAGGACAGGTGCTGTGCTCAAGGGGGCCCTGCGCAGGTCGGGCTAGGGGGTGGTGACCGTCAGGCGGTGACCAGAAGTGACCTCCTGCCCGATGGGCTTCCTGAGGGCCCCGAAGGGCGGAACCGTGGAGGGCCTCTCGGATCCCGGCCCTCGGCTCATCCAGCTCTCCCCTCTCCTTTGCTGGTCACTTCATATGTTCTTTCCTTGAGTCAACAAATGTTCACGGTGTTCCAGGAATTCCTGCTGTTTCTGAGACGCCCTCTGCGCAGGGCGTGCCCTGGACACTGCCGAGCGCCAGCCTCCGATGCGCCCCTTGCTGCTCTGGGGGATGAGGCCCCTCCTGCTGAAAGCCTGTCCTGTCCCTGAAGTGGCCACATGCACATGTCTTTGTGCCCACAGCCCTGCCCTCGGGGGACTCACCCTCTCCCAGGAGTGGCCACACTGCCCCAGGGCCCCATCTCTCCGCCCCCCCGCAATCAGAATCTCTTCTCCCGCCACTGCTTCCACTGCCTTTCCTCAGAAAGACATGCTCTCACTTTTCTAAAAGGTCCATCCTCCCTGGAGCTCTGGCTCCCCTTCAGCCTGGGTTCCTCCCTGGGCCTCTCCCTTGTTCCTTCCCTTTCTAAGCATCCTTGAGAAGCAGACGGCCACCCCTCCCCGCCAGCCCCCAGCCCTCTCCCTCCTCCAGCTCCTGTGTCCAATGGAAGCTGACCCCCCCAAGGTGGGAACTGCGCACTTGAGGCGGGTCTTGTGGTTGGTGGGCTGCAGAGGGGGCTTGGGGGTGAGTGGCTTAGGCCTTGAACGTCCACGCCGAGGGGTAGAGGGCCATGTGGTCCCCGAGACACATGTTGAGCAAGTTGTACAGGACACCGGCCGGGCTAGGATGGGCGTTGAGAGGAGGTGCGGACAAGCAGGCAGAGGGACTGAGGGGCCGCGTTCAAGAGGAGGAGGTGGGGGCGAGGGGCGCCGTGGGTCTCGGGATCCGCGGGTGAGGCCGGCTCCTCTCCACTCCAGCCGGCACGCCCAGTGTTTCCTGTGCCTGCCTCACCCCAGAAGGCAACCTTCACAGAAGCTGGAGTTGTCACCTCCGTCACCTTGTTCCACAACATAAAAAATGGTTACTTCGTGACAATCGCAGCATAAAAACAGGCCCCTTTTGATTCAGTTGCCATGTGCTTTGTAACTTCTGCGGCATGGGAGCATCGCAGTGTGTGTGTATGTGTGTGTTTTGAAAAACAGCAGATTTGCAGCAGAAGTGCTACAGGCTGCATGCTGCTATCAACGAGAGGTCGCCTGATGCGTGTCCACACTGGGACGGACACCTCCGGGCACAGGTGGGGTTCGGAAGGCATCTTTTGCTTTGCATTCTACTTTTTCACGGTTTTTTTCTTTCTTTTAATTCTCACAAGAAATTTGTCAAGGCCTTGTTTCTTTTTCTTTCTTTTTTGCTTTTTAGGGCTGCACCCGCAGCATATGGAGGTTTCCAGGCTAGGGGTCGAATTGGAGCTGCAGCCTCCAGCCTCCACCACAGCCACAGCAGCGGGGGATCCGAGGCACATCTGTGACCTACACCACAGCTCATGGCAAGGCCAGATCCTTGACTCACTGAGCGAGGCCACAGATCGAACTGGCATCCTCATGGATGCCAGTTGAGTTTCTTTCCGCGTGCCACAGTGGGAACTCCAGGGCTTTGTTTCCACTGGGGGGAATGAGCAGACTAAGACTTGTGGAGGCAGAGCGCATCTAGAGCTCAGTTCCCCACCTGCAGGCTGGAGCCAGCTCTGGGCCCCGCCCCGCCCCTCCCACCCCCACCTTCCTCCACCAGCCCCACCCACGTGGTCCGTGCCCTCCCACCTTCCTGTCTCAGGGAACTCTGACCTTTGCCTGCCCCAGGTTGACTGCCCGACCCCCCTAAGTCCTCGCTGTCATAGATTCTGGGTGACCATCCTTCCTCAACCCAGAAAGGTGACCCTTCCTCCGTCAGGCCCAGAGCCCACTCCTGCAGGGGCGGGCGTGGGAACTCTTGGTTGTTCAGCTGCTTCTCTGCATATCCTCATCTGCTTCGGGCTGTATTTTCTGTATTCCTGGCATCTACGGTTATTCTAGGCACAGAGTAGATTTTCAGTCAGCTAACTGTTTGCACTTCCGTGCGTAGAAGACAATTAATGAACTGAGTGCAAAAAAATGAAATAAAGGAAGCAACACACACAAGGACCGACCACCCCAGTCTCTGTCCTGGGCTCCTGCTCTCTCGCCCATCTGCGTACACCCTTAATTGGAGAGTGTGTGGAGTTGTGTATCTTTATTTTATTTTAATTGGAGAGTGTGTGGAGTTGTGTATCTTTATTTTATTTTATGTGTCTTTTTTCCCTCCATTCTTTCATAGCGTCTTAGGGAAAGAAATGGCAGTTGACGTCTTCCGTCACCAGGGGCCGCTGTCTCAAATGGTCACGACTGTAAAGCCCCACAACCCCTTCGAGAAGAAGGAAAAGGAAACTGTAGGCTCCTGAAAAGGACCTGCCCTCTGACGAGGCCTGAGCCTTGGGGAGGCAGTGTGCACCCTGTGATGGAAAATAAAAGAAATAAGGTGAAAGCCTGTGCCCAGCGTGTGTGTGTGTGTGTGTGTGTGTGTGTGTGTGTGTGTGTAGAAGGTGGACAAGGTTTGGTGCCCCCAGCCTCAGTCATTCAGCTGGCACTGCCCTGCAATGCCACCATGCCATGGTGGCAGCCTGCGGTTTCTGGAAGCCACCAGTGGCAGCGGTTTTATTTTAGAAGGTTCCTCTTTAGAGTTGGAATGCCAGGCTCCCTAGAGGTTTCGCGTCACTGTAGGGATTGTAACGGAAGAGCCTAGATCGCAGAGTCTGTGATCACAGATTATCCATCAAAGCCCCTGTGTGGTGGATGAGAAAAGAGAGCGGCGTTCTTTTCACCCAGGGTGTGTCGCGTGGGGACAGCGTCTGTGACCAAGAGGACAAGAGCCTTCCTTCGCTGGCACCATGGCTTCTCTTTCAGAGAGACAGGCATGCGCCAGGCTCCGTGAGGGTCAGAGGCCACACGTGTCCCCTGCAGGGTCCGCCGGTGGCCTGTCCGGGGCCTTGACCGCGGGGCGCCCAGCTCCAGCATCACTCAGGCGTGTGTGGGTCCCTCCAGCCTCCCACGTGGGGTTGTCTTCGTACATGGAGCTGTGGATCGGAGCTTTCATTAACCTCGGCTCATGTGACCCTGCGACCCCACGGCAGGCATTTTACACATCCTCTGCTGTTCCGTGAAAAGGCAGACAGACGTGGAGAAGTGAACAGGGACCTAAGGTCACACAGCTCGTACTCAGCCAAGTTAGAACCGGAACCCAGGCTTCCGCACTTTAGCCACTCATTTCTCCGCAGATGGAATAAGCTTCTCCGAGTTACTTACACACAAAACATCGAATAACCAGAATGCCTTCTCCTTCTCTCAGGAGCTTCGGAATAAGATCAGGATCCCACGGAACTCCAAGCACACGGCCAAGTCCTTGGGGCGGTTTGGCCCGGCTTTTCCCACTGGAAGGGAGAATCAGTGCTGTTCCCTGAGCACCGTCTGTTGCCTGGGCGGACACCCCCGCGGCTTGGACGGCAGCTCCAGGCCTTCTTGGGGCCGCCTTCCTACCTGGACACGGACACGCAGCCGCCCTCCAGCCAGCCTGCGGGGCCGATTCGCCCTCCTAGAAAAGAAATGGCCTCCACTGAACCTGATCTTGTGGTCTGATTGTTTCTAGAAAGAGCTACTCTGTCAAAAAAAAATCAGGCCAAAACAAGAATCTTCACCTGCAAACAAGGATTTACGATGTGATGATGTAAAAATATTATGCACGTACAACTCTGAACAACATGACTCCCCGGGAGAGAGGAAGAGAAAAATCTAGAAATGGACGGATAGAGCAATCATTTTAAACTCCTGCATCCAGGAGAGATTTTTCTCCGTAGATGATATGGGGACAACTATTTGGAGACAAAAGGGAAGGGCAGATCTGAGTGTGAGCTGTAAAACCCGAGACAGCTCTTCCTGGAATAGCGCTTTGCCGGGTAAAAGGCACAGCCTCACAGAGGTGACCTCGAACTTCCGGAGACTTGGTTTATATTATGCGGGTAGGGGAAATTTTCCAAAGAAGCCACTAAAGCCAGAAATCATGGGGGAAAAAAAAAAAAAAGAAAAAACCTGCTTCTTAGATGAAAACATACCACCAACATTTTTGAAAGATTTTTAAAAAGCTGAAGTAGCATTAATTTAAAAATGCCACCAAAGCTTTTTTAGACAAATCTGTTGGGAAAATATCAGACAATAGATTCTGACATTATACCAATAGAAATAAGACAAAGGGTATTAACAGATACATTCCAAAACTAAGACATACAAATGGCGAATAAATAAAATCTTTACATCCCAGGAGAATTCGAGGCATAACTGTATTTTTTTTTGTCTTTTCACCCACGGTCCATGGTCATGGGAAGGGATCTGTGTGTTTAACTTCCACCCTCAGGTCGTGACATTGGAAACTTCTTTCCAGAGGGTATTTGGCAAAGATGTTTCAAGAGCTTTTCCAGATTAGCCATTTCACTTTTAGGACTTTGTCCCTGGTCCTTTCCCCCGTGAGTAAAGACATTTTTTTACAAAGAAGTTGAGGGTTCAGTATTTCATAACTGAGAGAAATTCAAAAAAACTGAAGGCCCAGTGAGAGAAACTTTAATAAGCTGTCCATGAATATACTGAAATATATGCCTTAAAAGATGAGGGAACCCTATATGTGGGAGTTTCCCGTGGTTCAGCAGGTTAAGGATCCAGCATTTGTCACTGCTGCTGTGGCTCAGGTTTGATCCCTAGCCCAGGATCTTACATGTGCCACAGATGCAGCCCCCCCCCCCAAAAAAAGACAATGGAACACTCTCTATGTATTTATTATCATGGAAAGATATATGTGCAATTGTTGGTAAGTGCAAAAAAGCAGAATTTACAACAGTATGTATTTAATTATCCCATTTTAACTTTATACATGAATATATGCATTGAATAATGTGGGGAAATATTTTTTAAAGTTAATAGTTTTAATTCTATATTTTATACTCTTACTACAGTAGACATGTATCTCCTTAAAGCTGGAAAACTTGAAAAGTTATAAAAAGGCAATCTGTTTAAAACTCTTCCAAAACCCTTATAAAAGAAACTACCCTCAAAATTTCTTGTAAAACTTGAGAGCCAGGAAAACCTTTACCCTTTTGAAGAACCAGTACCTGAGTCTCAGAATTATATAAGACATCTGCCTCAATCTTTTCTAAAATTTGATGATTCATAATATAGACGGGGTGAAATTATAATTACCCTAAGTGGAAAATACTAAAACGGGAAGTGCTTCCATTCCCCCATGCCTGCCAGGAAGCTCAAGCCATATTAAGTAAAGAGATGAGTTAGAGACCCTGACAGACACCGGACAGGCCTCTGGAGTCGTTCTGGAGATGCCTCAGCCCTCAGGGACACTTGAGAGGATCCAGATGACATTAAAAGTTTGATGCTTCCCTGTTAGTGTTTCGCACACAGGACAGAGCACTGGCTGAAGAAGGAAAACCCTGAGCCAGGCGAGGTGGTAAAAGGCAAAAGGCAGCCCCGCTGCCTTTGTCCAGGGCCGCCTCCGGCCCCGATGGTCCCGCCGGAAGCCGGCCGGCTGCAGGAGCGGGACAGAGGACCAGCCGTGGGACGACCAGTGGCCAGGGCTGTTTTCTGATAAACGAGAATATTCTGCATTGAACCCATCCATCCCGCTTAGCCTAGGCTAAGACTGAATGATATTCATCTCCGGGAATCGAAGAGCCTTGCTTTGTGATCTATCAACCGCTGAGATATAAAAGGCGAAGAAGAACGTGCGAAATAACAACAATTAACTAAAGAGCAGGCGCGTTTCTCTGCCAAACACCTTTTCAGAATTGACTTTGAAAATACCTGCTTTGAAGATGGTGTTTTCTCATCACCGTCCTCACGTAAAGCCAGGGAGGAAGGGGGCATTGTGCCTGCAGGCATGGGTCCTTTTTCTTTCTTTTCCTTTTTAAACATTTTAAAAATTGTATTAACTTGTTTCTTTTTACAGCTGCCCCTGCAGCACATGGAAGTTCCTGGGTTAGGCGTTGAATCGGAGCTACTGCTGCAGGCCTACACCAGCCACAGCAACACTGGATCCGAGCTGCCTCTGTGGCCTACACCACAGTTATGGCAACACAAGATCCTTAACCCGCTGCGAGGCCAGGGATCGAACCCACGGCCTCACGGACACTGTATCTTAACCCGCTGAGCCACCAAGGGAACTCCAGTGGCGGACGTTCATCTTTCAGCAAATATCCGGAGAATGAACACATGAGAGATGCCTTTTGTTCAGGGACTGCAGGTCCTCGCTCAGCAAGCACAGGCGCAGTGGAGAACGTGGTGGGGCCTTTGTGCTAAAGAGGCTGCAGTCTATGGTGAGGCGCTCACCTCGGCGAAGTACACGGATCACATCCCGAGTGCTGTAAATGGAGCAGTTTTTCTTCAAAACCTGCTGCCTGTATTTTTCGGCCATGCCTGCCACATGTGGAAGTTCCTGGGCCAGGGACCCAGTGCCCACCGCGGCGGTGACCCAAGCCACTACAGGCATAACACCAGCTGCTTTACCACTAGGCCACCAGGGAACTCCTGCATTTTTAAAAGTAAAAATATTTCCTAGTGTAGTACAGGTACTTGTACCCATACACACGGAGGTACTTAAGGGATACTTCAGTGTAAGAAATCATGCGTCTCTGCCGTAAGAGACCTTGGGGTACCCCAAGTAATGCTCTTCCTGAAAATGGAAATAAATTACACTGGCTTTAGGGAGGGGGCAGCGACTGCTAATTCTGCTAAGTGTACTGGGCATCCAGTAGGTGCCCAATAATTCCTCTGTAAACGTTCATGAAAAGGCAGTATCTGGGTGCCCCGGTTCTCAGTGTTTTGTCTTGACTTTGAGTCACAATAAATCTTTGTGTGTTCTCTCCAAATGGTTCACGCACACCGTGCTGTGGTTTTGTTTGATGCACTTCGATTTTCTTATTATGGTTGGTTTGGAAGAGCCTCCCAGTGACTGTCATCAAAGCAGTTCCCATCTCAGCCTCTGCAGACGTGGGTTCCTCACACCCTGGTGGAAAGTGACCTGAAAGGTCACTCCCGCCCTGCTCGGCCTACCTGCTGCTGACAGGTGCACAGGAAGAGGGCTGGTTTCCTGTGTGCCACCCCCGCAGGGCAGTCACCCAGAGTGGGTTTCCAGGGCAAACCCCACTGCTTCAACCTCGGAAACTGTAAATGAAAACAGCTCTACGTCTTCGCATTCCCACTTTGGAAATAAAGCGCTAAAGTATCATAGAAATCTGTATTTTTCCAGTGCTGGCCGACCGCTTCTATGTGTCTTCTGTAGGCAGGGCCAGGAGACTCAAGACAGGGCAGACGTGGCAGTGTGCCCCGGGCTGGGCGAGGGCGGTGTTGAGGAGGAGGGCGCGGGATCCCCAGGGTTGCTGGGTGCTCGGTCGGGAGAGCCCTGGGGATCGGTGCAGAGGATGGGGTGGGTGGGGACTGCCCAGGGCCAGGTGCGGGGCTGTGGGCATCCGGGCAGGTCTGGCAGAGCAGAGTAGGGGAGACTCCCAATCATAGGGTCTCAGTGGGGAGACTGAACACTGACCTCGTGGAGTGATATCTGTGGATCCGAGATGTCAAACGCATATGCCCGCAGGCTGCGTGAATGTCCCTAGCATTTAATGGGTGGGGGTCACTCTCTCTGTTCCCAACTAGTCACCTAAGAAGCCCAATGCAACAAGTCTCCCCCCAAGAGGGTCGCTGAAAGTCACAGCGTTTTAAACAAGATGTCCCATGGGTCCTTACTGAGATGTCCGCAAAGCTGAAGCAGACCCTAGGTCAACAGAGAAGCTAGGCCAAGACCCCACTGTGGACGCTTCAGGAGACACTGTGGCCCTCAGGTCCCCTCTGGTCCTGTGACTTGGTCCCGCGTACAGGGCTCCACGGCCCCTTAGCTGAGCTCTGCTGCCAGTGTGACCACCGCCTGGACCCACCCGGGAGGAGGCCATGCCAAATCAATCCAGGACTCAGGGCAGGTTCGGTCCTAGGAGGGCTGGTGGCCATGACCGACCTTGACACAGACGGAGGCTCACTCGGGCCAGAGCCAGCGAGGTGCTCGGGGCTGTGGCTGTGCCCTGGCCCATAGCTGCTGGACACTCTGACCCACAGCTTTCCCACCTATTCTGCCATCCAGGTACTGCCTAAAAGTGTAAGACTTCACAAACTCAAGTCAATTACCTAAAATATAACACGGAGTTGGTGTGTAAAGCGCTACGGCACATCAGAAGATGGGTCTGATGCATTGGAATCTATCATCTCTCTCTCTCTATTATCTACTGTATTTCTATATATCCGTCTATCTATTTATCTCTCTTTTAAAATACTGGAATCTATCATCTATCATCTCTATCTCTCTATCTTTCTATCTCTGTATCATCTGTCTATAGCATCTGTCTATAAGCTTCATTCTATGTGAACTTTACAAGAACCCTCTACCCCCGAGTTTCTCTTTCCTTTGGGAGAAGAGTTCTCTCTCCTAATTTGTTTATCAAACTAAGGTCAGTAATATGCACTTTAGGTTATTGGTTCTTGGTTTTGCTATTTAAAAGACTGTGTCTCAACTGCCATCTCATAAAGGTCACAGAAATCTTAATATACTTCTAAAACAAGAGGACCAAAAGGCTCGGCTTTCAAGAGAAGTTAAAATGTGGTGATGCAAATTGCATAAAATCAGTGGCCTGTGTCTCTCTAAGAATTATTTAATGTTGAACCTACCAGTTAAAAAATCAAAGGATCTCTCTGGGGTCAGCGGTGAAATACGCAAGGGGTTTGCAAAGAGCTCTTCTGAGAAGAGCAGGAGGACAGGAGAGGAAGAGTCACACGCCCTGGAGGGACAGGGGCTCCGATGATGTGGACCTGGTGCAGGGCACTGGGGGACAGAGCAAACTGGCTTCCTAAAGAGGCATGCGTGTGTGTGTCTGTGTGTGTGTATCTGTGTGTGTGTCTCTGTGTGTATCCCGGTGTGTCCCTGTGTGTGTATCTGTGTCTCTGAGCTCCCTGAAGGAGTCACAGCTGTCCTCCCAGGGTGGCTGGACCACATGCCCTCATGCTGGGGGCCCCCCATGGCTCGGGCTAGAGACCACCACACCGTGGAGGTGACAGCACCTAATATTTCTCCAAAGCACAGGAACCTTCACAAAAGCTTTCTGCTTAAAAGGTGAGGTTAGCCAAGGCGGGGGAGTGATGTTGTTTACGTCAGCTGTGGTTTGATCACAGTTCCTTCGAGTTCTTTATGGGTCGTCCTTTGGGGCGCCTGGGGCGGGGGGGTCCAAAAGGAAGAGCCCTTCTTAGGAAAAATCTTCATTCCTCTTAAATCCCGGGGACTGCACCTCTCCTTTCTCGAAGCCCACAGACAGGTAACCTTTTCTTTCCATCGGAGGCTCACATCTGCCTGAGGAGAACGCGGTGGTTTCTGAAGGGGGGCTGGGAGGGGTGGGAGCACGGGGGCTTGGGCGGGGGCCTGAGCTGAGACGCCTCTCGGTGTTTGGAGGGACCCAGACTTCCCGCTCTGCTCCCCCCGGGGCCTGGCCTCTGAACATGAGCACAGGCCTCCGTTTACCCAAGGTCCAAGTTTTCTCCTTATTCTTCATGCTTATTGCTCCAGCCTTCTAAACCCACGTGGTGATCCCACGACGACAATGCCCCATCGCCTTGGGTGGGGGGTGCACCCCACGAGGGCCTCCCCCGCAGCTGACTCCCCAGGCCCAGGTCGGAGCCAGCCCTGCCCCAGCGCCACCGGCGGGGGACCGGCCGCGGCACCTTCTTTGACCCACGGCAGGGAGCTTATGTCTTCAATCCCCAGATTTTCACAGGGAAAAGCTGGGTTGTTGAGGCGCTCAGAGTAGAAAACCCACGTGAGTAACAGGTGCATTAGAGACATTAACCGTAAGAGTTATTGTTACTAAAGATAATATTCCTTTGAAGCAGACTCTGGCTTCCTCTCTTGGCTCGGACAGAGGGTTCACATAAAAATCGGCCCTCCCTCACCGCTGACCGTGGCCTTCGGCCCCCCACTGTCCCGCCGAGCCCGTGGACCATGACCCACCCCACACGGAAGCCAGGGGCTGGCAGTCGTCCTCCACCTGCTTTGGATCCCATTTCCTTTCTCCTTTGGCAGCTGGTGCTCGCAGCTGATGCTCGCAGAGGAGCCCTCACTTCTGTGGCCGCTCACGTCGCCTTCCTCACGTTTCGTACGGAGCGTGGCAGCTCTCTCGTGGTCATGGAAAGGTCTGTTTTACGAGTTTTCCTCTTCTGCTCCTCGACGTCTGGAACTGCGTTTTACTTGTCTAGGTATCCAGCAGGTCCTAGGCCTCACCAGGCACGTATTAGGTCTTTAAAAATGCCTGTGTCACAGGGAATGGATGGATGGGTGCATGGACAGGTGACGCTTCGCCCACGACTCTGAGCAGTGCCCTTCGCAGAAGACGAATTGGAGCACGTGACTCGTAAAACGAAAAATCAGGAATCCCTATACTTTATCTTCTCTCTTCCTTTCCACGCTCACTTACCCTCCTTTGGTCCCCCGTGTTTCCTCCTCAGACCACTTTCCTTCTTCTTCGTGCTCAGGCCAACGTCCCTCCTAGTCTTGTCTTCTGATTCCCATTGGCCAGGGCACAAGGAGCATCTTCTCTCTGCCGTGCGCTGAAAAGAGGTATCATTTCTCCCTCCCCAGGGAGCTGGTGTGTGTGTGTGTGTGTGTGTGTGTGTGTGTGTACCTCTGCACACTTGCTACTGGGAGAACATCTGGGAGACAGAACACTTTAAGTGCTTCTATTTCAGATCAAGAATCTTGATTAACAACAAACCATATATCGCTAAGGGTGAAATTATATGGTACAGATTATACACATGTTGGAGCCTCAGAGAAAAAAACCTTTCAGGTGAGGGAACTTGAGAATGCCCTCGTAAGATGGGGGAATGGAGTTGAAACTTGAATGAAAATAGAAAAGGGTCTTGAAAGTTAACTTTTAAAGAATTTTTTAATCCAGTACTATTTCACTATTTTGGACCCAATTATCAGGATTCTTAAGTAAGTTTATCACGCGTTCTCCGAATGGGTCCAGGGGAGAAGTGATTGACAGGACAGAGGGACGACTGAATCCACAGTGGAGACCTCGCCGCCTAAGGAAGGATGGAGGAGCACACAGGTGAAGGGAGAAAAGAAGTGAAACGCTTTCAGCACCCACGTTTCAGGTCAAAGTGACATTTTATTTCTTCGCCCCCACTGCCTAACAGGGTAGGGATTATTTCTCGCATGTTACAGATGAGGAACTGAATTCAGGCAGGTGCCCAAGGCTACACGGTGCTTCCTGGCGGAATGAGGAATCTAGCTGGAGTCTGGCTTCCTCAAAACCCCTGGCCCCTGTAAACCTGCTGCCTCCAGCCCAGCTCAAATCATTGATATTCTGATTGCAGCTCATCATAAACGGTATTTACTCAAGTCCCACTGCTAAGGATTATTGAAGGAGAGGAAAAGATCTTTTGAAAATACCCTGTAACTCACATTTTACCTGCCAGATGGAACAGCCACATTCCTGCAAAAAGGCAAGGTCTTACTCTCTGTGTATGTTTCATTCCAGGAAAAGGGAAGGTCCCCAGCCCACTTCTCTGGGCGTGAAATCCATCCGTGGATGTAGAGACACACACCATCTCTCTTTTGCACCAAGCTCCGTGTATGTCTCAGCCCTTCGCACAGATCCGAGTGCACTGTTTCAGCTGGTCTGGCTTCTCAGCTGCCACATCTTGGGACGGGGAACTCATTCCGGCACAGTGGGGTTCTTGGGAGGATGGACTGTGGTCCAGGTGCAGAGATAAGCCACGTAAGGCGAGGCCAGGTCCCAGGTGCTCTAGGTGTAACCAACGAGCTCTCAGAGAGGAATGGAGACTAAACAGTGCTGCTGGGGTCTATGACCCTAGGAGATGAGCCAAGGGAGTCCTTCCCGAGACCCTTCTAAGCCAGAGCAGGGGAGGAAGGTGCTTGCCAGCAGGGGAGAGACCTGAGCTGACTTCCCCCTTCCTCCAGGCTGGCCGTTCTCAAACACTCCACTCTCAGCGCTCCACTCTTAAAAAGGATGAAAGCCACCATTGCTCACCTGGGCGATGTCACTGGTATTTACTTCATTAGAAGTGAAAACTGATACATTGAAACATTTTATTTATTCATTTAAAAACCACAAGAAGAAAGCCATTACATGTTAACACCAATAAACGACCTTTGATGAAAAATAACCATAGTTTGCAAAACAGCAACAAATTAAATGAGTCTCCTTGTTTTCATTTTTGCAGATCTCTTTGGTGTCTGGCTAACTAGAAGACCACTGGATTCTGGCATCGGATTCTGCCTTGCAAATTTCTGGCAACAGGTGTTTGGTTGAAGTATATACTAAAAAAAACTGAAGCCTCACATAGATCGTTAGTAGGGAGAGGCATGTTTTTAGCAGGCTTTGTAGGCAATTGGGGCTATTCTTCTTTGATTCTTTTTTCGGGGGGTATATTTCTTAGGATGTTGACTTCAGAACAGATTGGGTGTTTATAACTGCGCCGTTAACACATAGATATTAATCGTGTAAAATGCCATTACGGCGAATAAAACCACAGTCATGATTGCTCGCTCAAGTCTTAACAATACTTGGTGCTCAAAAAACAAACTAACAGTAACGACTTAGGCATTCCTTCTGATTTCACCATGTGAGCATTATAAGTAAAGGATCATATTGGAAAAAAGGGTTCCCTTGTGGTGCAGGGGGTAAGTGTCTAGCACTGAGACTTACTCTTCTTTGATTCTATATTAAAAATCTGGAGTTCCTGTCATGGCTCAGCGGTAACGAACCCGACTAGTATCCATGAGGACGTGGGTTCGATCCCTGGCCTTGCTCAGTGGGTTAAGGATCCGGCATTGACATGAGCTATGGCGTAGGTTGCAGATGCAGCTCAGCTCTGGTGCTGCTGTGGCTGTGGTGTAGGCCAGCAGCTACAGCTCCAATGTGACCCCTAACCTGGGAACTTCCTTATGCTGAGGGCACGGACCTAAAAAAAAAGGAAGACAGACAAAAATCTACGAGAGGCCGTTTCTTCGAGTTTAGCTGCAATGTGGACATTGACGGGTCTATTAGATTGGTCCATCTCCCCCTTTGCGATGGCCCAAGCTGAGCTCACTCCCCAGAATTCCTGTTCTAGTACATTTCCAGTTAGGACGGGCAATGGGGAGTTTTCCCCAGAGTTAGTTGACTAACATCCTTTGTTGATGGATGTGGCAGCAACGTCTTTCACACACAGGTTGAACTTTTCCTCCGGGTGCACACTCCCTGCCGGGCTTTTATGTCACAGCTTCTGAGGCATGTTGGATAGGCCGAGAGTCCCCAGAGGGCTCCCTGAGAACCGCTGGCTCAGGGGCTCTGCGAGGAATAAGAGGAGTCAGGCTAGGACTGAGTTCTACAGGATTCTCAAAGGCCAGCAGAAGAAGTTAGGGTTTTTTCCTCGAGAGATTAAATGAAGATTTATGAAAAGTTGTGTTTTTTGTTTTGTTGTTGTTGTTGTTGTTGTTGCTATTTCTTGGGCCGCTCTCGCAGCATATGGAGGTTCCCAGGCTAGGGGTTGAATCGGAGCTGTAGCCACTGGCCTACGCCAGAGCCACAGCAACACGGGATCCGAGCCGCATCTGCAACCTACACCACAGCTCACGGCAACGCCAGATCGTTAACCCACTGAGCATAGGGCAGGGATCGAACCCGCAACCTCATGGTTCCTAGTCGGATTCGTTAACCACTGCGCCACAACGGGAACTCCGAAAGTTGTGTTTTAAGATGACTTTGATTGGGGTGTAGGACGTGGGTTTGCACACGGAAATAACACGCAGGGAGTATGGTGCAACCTGCCCTCCACACATGCCCTCATCTGCCTGCCCTTCGCCAGCGACCACGTCCAGGTGTTGAGATGCAGTCCCAGGATCCACTCCCCCACCGTGTTGCAGGGAGGGGACCCCTTCCAGGGCCCAAGCGTGTGCTCTTGTCTAACACTTGGGAAGAGTTGTCCGGGGAGACACACGTGCTGACAAAGCCAGAGACTTTCTCGGGAAGGGGCACCGGGCAGAGAGCAGCAGGTGAGGGAGCCCAGCAGATCTGTGCTGCCACGTGGCTCCCAGCCTCAGGTCTTAGGGGCAGGGGATCAGTTTCCAGGTGTCTTTGGCCAGTCGTCTTGCTTGACACGGGCCTGGTCTGGCACAGGGTCCTTTCTGGCGGCCCTCACACCTCCCAGCCAGGATGGATTACAGCACCAAGGATCCTACAAAGTTGGCCGTCCCCTCCCTCTAATGGCCTCTCCCAACCTTCCCAGGCTTCAGGGAAGCTCCTGTTCCTTATCAGGGCTTCCTCTGGGAGACAAGTCATGCGCACGGCTAGGACTGTGCCCGGCCAAGGCGGGCGGTTTCAGTCAATGGTGCCCGAAGAGTCGGGACCCAGTGCTCTCTCCCGAGCTCGGTTGGACAGCTCCCCTTGGCTGCCCTTCATGCCGCTCACGTTTGCAGATTTCAGTCGGAACTTCTCGCTCCTCCTTCTTCCCAGGCTGCCCCTTTCCCTGTTTCCACTTTCGTGATGTTTGTTCCTCCAGGCACTGGTCACCTAAGCCTGTTACCTGAGAGCCATCTTCACTCTACCAATGAGCGGGTCACCAAGTTCGGCTGAATAGTCTGCCTGGTGAGTTTAGTTCGTCTCCCATCGGTCCCTCTTGCCCAGTAGCCTTCAATCGAGGTCTTTGTCATCCCGTGTCTGATGTTTCTGCAACAGCTCTTCCAGGGCTTTCTCCCTCCCTCCCTCCCTGCCTCCCTCCCTCCTTTATTCTGTCCTGTCGGCTCCACCGCCCTCAGTGTTGTTCTAGGATGGCTCTAAAACACAAACCTGTTTACTTAACTTTGGGCTGCAAAGTCTTCTATCTTCAGAACAAATCCCAGCAAATCCCAGGACGAATCCTCAGCCCTGAGCAGGGACGTCAGGTCTCACACCATGTGGTCCCCGCCTTTCTTTCCAGGCTTATCTTCTGCCTGCCACTCACCAGCCCCATGTCAGCATCACGCAGGTGGCCAGTTTTCTTTTACAACTTGGTGGACTCAAAAAGATGCGCAACCTAAAAGTTGAGAGTCATGTGTTTATTCAGTGGACAAAACTGAAGCCTTAAACCCAGGAGGCAGCATCTCAAGTAACCCCAAAACGCCGCTCTGAGGAGGCAAGAGGAAGCTAGGGTGTACAGGGAAGACAGTGGCAACAGACAATCACTGTTAATAGACGAAACCAGATATCTCAAGTTAAGGAATTTAGTGATTTTCTCCAAATGGGAAGATGCAACGTTCTGGGCTCACTGAGATCTTTCCTTTGCGGTACACCTCGGGTCTCTGGGGCCAGGGTCCTGTGTTCTCACATCCTGGGGAGTGGCTGCAGTCTGATGGCTGCTGGACAGCAGGTGTCTATGCTTCCTTCCTGCCTCCCTCAGGGCTCCCCTGGAGGTGGCTGCCATCGCTGATGACTGAGACATCTTTGTTTATGGATAAGGCAGGCGCTATTTTATGTCTCAGGTACCAAGTGGGACCCCGAAGTCTGGCTAACCCTGACTTCACGTGTTCTCAGGGTGTAGGTTACAATCTTACGGGTCTTGGGTGTCTAAGCCTCACCCAACAGCATCACAGGGTGGAGCGTTGCGGAGGGGATGGCAGAGAGAAAAGGGACCAAGGAACATTCCATCAGCTTCCACCTGTGCTGCACTCAAGCTCTTCTCGAGACTCCCTGGCTGGGCCTGGAGCCCAGTGTGGTCACGCCTGTCCAGTTAGAGCGTGGTGTTTGCTGGACTTCACAGCACCGTTACTCCAGATCCACCTGCCCTCAGTGCAGACCAGACCTCTGATGCCAGCGCGGTCCCTGCCATCCTTCCTGGGGACCAAGCTGGTCCAGGGACTGGTCAGGGATGGTGCAGGTTTTGCAGGGTTCACAGAGGTCCCTGCTGGGCCCCACCGCCTGTTCTGACCGGCTCCACTCTCAGGCTTCTTCCTGTTCATCATGCTACTCGTGCTTTGAGCTATAGCGCTTTGTGTTAATTCTCTTCCGTCTCAAGAAGCTCGGCTTGGATTCACTGCGTCTGATCACCCTTTTCCAAACTCCCGGCAGAGGGGATGCTCCCTCATGACCCAACCCCCAGGGGTTGAAACACCCGCGAAGGAGTGAGAGTGTGGTCTAAATGCAAGACGTTCACGCAGAATAGACTGAGGTTCAAAGGCAAGGCGCCCGGTCCCTGCATAGGTTTGTGCTCAGCGACAAACATTCGCGAGGCCTTGGTGGGTGCAAATACGGCCGGTGGAGATTGTCTCTTTCCCTCAGGACGGTCTTTTCAGCTTTCATCTCCCCTCCCCCGCTGTTTCTTTTCATTTTTTTTTTCTTTTTCTTTTTAATGCTGCACCTGCATCATATGGAAGTTCCCAGGCTAGAGCGCAAATCAGAGCTGCAGCTGAGGCCTACACCACAGCCACAGCACCACCAGATCCGAGCCGCAACTGCAACCTATGCTGCAGCGCATGGCGATGCCAGATCCTTAACCCACTGAGAGAGGCCAGGGATGGAACCTGCATCCTCATGGATACTAGTCAGGTTCTCAACCCACTGAGCCACAACGGAAGCTGCCCCCTTCTGTTAAAAAAAAAAAGAAGGAAAGAAAACAAAACAAACAAAAAAATCCCACTAGGACTTGTTAGCATAAAACTTAGGCTATGATAGAAGCTGGGTCCTGGCTTTACATTATATCAAAAAATTACTTCAAAGGAGTTCACTGGTGGCACAGACGGTTAAGGATCCAGCGCTGTTGCTGCAGTCGCCCAGGTCACTGCTGTGGTAGGTTTGAGCCCTGGCCCAGGAAATTCCATATGCCCTGGGTGTGGGAAAAAAAAAAGAAGAAGCTCAAAATGGATCAAATATCTAAATATAAAATCTAAAAATAGAAAACTGTGAGCAGAAAACATGGAGGAAATGTTTCTTAACATTGGATTCAGTAATGATTTTTGGATTTAACACCAAAATCATAGTCAACAAGAATAACAATGGATAAGTTGAACATGACAAATCCTAAAAGCTTTTATGCATCAAAAAAAAAAAAAGGACCAACAGACTGAAAAGGCAAACTTAGTATAAGAAAAAATATTTGCAAATGACAAATCTCATGAGGAGTTAATATCCAGAATGTATAAATAACTCAGAGCTTAATAACAACAACAAAAAAACTCGGAGATGAAGAAATGACTTGAGTATCTCCAAATTAGATACATATACAGTCAACAGCACGGGAAATAGGCTCAAGGTCACCGACCTTCAGGGAAATACAGATCAAAACCACAACGAGATGTTACCACACACCCGCTTGGCTGACTGCTATCAAAAAAAAAAAAAAAAAAAAAAGGAAAAGAAAAAGAAAATAGCGAGTGTTGGTGAGGATGTTGAGAAATTAGGAACTCTTGTGCACTTTTGGTAGGAATGTAAAATGGTGCAGCCACAATGGAAAACTGTATGGAAGTTCCCCAAAAAATTAGAAATGTGATTTAGCAATTGCACTTCTGGCATATCTCAAAAAAAGAGAAAGAAAGAAGACGGGTCTCAGATGTTTTTACACCCACATTCGTGTCAAGATTATTCACAACAACCAAAATGTGGAAGCAACCCGAGTGCCCACAATAAGGATGAATGGACGACAGGTCATGTCTGTACATGGAATAAAACAGTGTTCAGCCTTGAGAAGGAAGCACATTCTGACACAGGCTGCGACACGGAGGAACCTTGAGGACGTGGTATTAAGTGAACTGAGCCAGCCGTATGTGCGTGAGAGCGTGCACACACACACACACACACACACACAGTAGTGTGTGATTCCATCACCTGAGCTGTGTGGAGAAGTAGATTCCTAGAGTGGCAAAGTCGAATGACGGTTGTCAGGAGCTGGGGTGTCGCAGGGCAGGGGAGTGGTGGTTTCATGGGACCAGAGTATCACTTTTGCAAGATGAAAACGTTCTGGAGATTGCCCAATAATGCGGGTGTTCTTTTTTTGTTTTGTTTTGTTTTTTTTTGCACCCGTGGCATATGAAGGTTCCCAGGCTAGGGGTTGAACTGGAGCTATAGCCACTGGCCTATGCCACAGCCACAGCAACGCCAGATCCGAGCCGCATCTGTGACCTACACTACAGCTCACCCAGATCCTTAACCCACTGAGCGAGGCCAGGGATCGAACCTGCAACCTCACGGTTCCTAATCAGATTCATCTCTGCTGCGCCAGGACAGGAACTCCAGTGTGAACGTTCTTAACCGAAACTGCAAGCTTGCAAATGGTTACGAGGGTAAATTCGGATGTGTGTGTTCTGACACAATAAAAAAAAAAAAAAAAAAAAAAACCTTATTCTGTGAGAAACAATCAACATCAGTAACAGAAAGAAGGAAGACTGAGAGAGGGATCAGCAGGGGCTCAAGGGGCCGGGTTTGGTGGGAAAGCAGCTTTTGCTCCATCCAACGCCTGGTTCCCTGAGAGTAAGCCGATCGATGTTCTCCTGGGGGCTGATTTATACAGGACAGGCTTGCAGACCACTGTGGGCATAAACAGAGAATAAAAATATGCACGACTTTGTAAATCAACTAAAGGTTCTCTCTTTCCATTCTCAGGGCTGTACCTGTGGCCTGAGTACCTATGGAAGTTAGGCTAGGGGTCGAATCAGAGCTGCAGCTGCTGGCCTTGACCACAACCACAGCAATGCAGGCGCCAAGCTCCATCTGTAACCTATGCTGCAGCTTGCAGCAATGCCATATCCTTACCCCCTGTGCGAGGCCAGGAGTCAAACCCGCATCCTCATGGATATTAGTCAGGTACTTAATCCACTGAGCCACAATGGGAACTCTGTAAATCCACTAAACTTTAATAAAAAGAAAAAAAAAAAAACGAAAAAAATATATCCAGTGCCTTTTGGTAGACACACAGGCATCTGATGAGCGGAAGCCATAGTTTCATCAGTGCTCTTAGGGAAATAGCAACAAAGCTTCATGAAAGCATCTCCTTTTCCCTGAGCACATCAGAGAAGCCCTCCTAGGGAAAGTTGCCTTCAGAAGGAGCAGAGAGTTTTCAGAGGAAGGAACGGGCCGAGCCCATGCAGGTTTCAGGTGACATCGCAGAGATGCTGAACGAAGCACCCCAAGTGGCTGGAGCAGGCTCTAGAGACCCAGCTGCAAGGAGTCTCAAACAGGACAGGGGCTGCAGGACAGGCCTGGCCTCCTGCCTGACAGCATCACCACCACTGGCCACCCAGAGAAAGCTGCCCTGTCCCCAGATCCCAGGTCCCCATGGGAAACCCCACGCACATCCCTGAGAAATGAGATGATGCTTCTGCCGTGATCACTGGGCCAGATGCCTCTGCCTGCGGGGTACGAACGCACCTCACTCGCAGGCAGGGGGAGGCTGCTGTTTCTTCCCAGCCTAGCGGCCGAGAGCCTGTGTATCCCCCACAAAGTCTTTGCTGCAGTTGGTGCCAGAGATTCGAGAAAGGCATAAACCAGATTCTAGAGGGCGTTCACGTGGAGGAAAACTGAGGTTTCAAAGTGAGAATCCATTGCCCCCAGTTCTCACTCAAGATTGAGAAATTCCCATTCGCCACATGGGTCAATCAGCCATCATTTTAAAGCACCTACTGTCACTCAGCATTTGTACTAGTTTCCGGGAATATGGTGAAAGACCAAACACGGTCCCTGCCCTCACCGATAGCAAGAGAGAACAGGGCAGGCAGGGTTGGCCACGAGGCCAGGCAAAGCCGTGGTTGTCACCAGAAATGGCAGTCTTGTTGGTGCCTGGCCACCACACACCTGCTCAGGGGTCCCTTGATGGCCCCGTGTACCAGACAGGTCGTGCTGCCATGGGAAATCCCATTTTACAGATCAGAACACCGAGGCCTAGAAAAGTTCAGTGACTTGCAGGACATGGTGAAAGCCCGCCGCAGAGCAGGAGGCAGAATCAGCGGTGGGTGACTGCAAAGGAGCGAGGGCATCCCTTGAAACGACCCGGCTGAAGGATATCCCTGGGCTGGCAGAGACGGCACCGAGAAGAGGCCGGGAGGGGACGGGACGGTCCAGGGCCTCGAACACCAAGTCATGCGTTTTTCATGAGGCCCCGAGATGGGGCTGCTTTCCTCAGGAGTCGAAGGGCATTTTGCTTTTTCTTTAGCCTTAGAGTGAATTAAACTAATGTGTGGGCAGTGATAGCCGAGCAATTACATTCCCTGAGTGCTTTCGCACGCGGCTGGTGTAAGGCCGCAGATGAAGCATCTGGTGGCCGCAGAGCTGTCAGGTCCAGCCTATACCCGTGGACTATCTCCCTCCCAATCGGCTTCCAGGGAACCTAGACCTGTGGTCACAGGTGGAAGGCCGACGTGAGCTCAGGAGGCACCCAGGAGCCTGCAGACCCCGCCCCACCATAGGACCCCAGTTCATGCCCAGCTTTTTTTTTTTTTTTTTTTTTGGCTGCCCTGTGGCCTGTGGAGTTCCTGGGCCAGGAATCCGTCAGATCTGAGCCAAAGTTGTGACCTATGCCACAGCCGTGACAATGTCGGCTCCTTAACCCACTGTGCTGAGCCGGGGATGGAACCTGTGTCCTGGCGCTGCAGACACACCACCGATCCAGTCGTGCCACATCGGGAACTCGTTCTAGCTTAGAATAGCCACCTGAACCACCACCACCCCCCCCAGGGAGGCTGAGGGCCCAGACAAAGGCTGCACGCTGGGCCTGGCAAGGCCATGTGTGCCAAACTTCCCAGGAAAGAAATCCTGTCAACTTTCCCAGGCCTCTCCTCTCTCCAGACACTTTGGTCAGAAATGCGTTTTTGTGTATAATAAATTGCTTCGACTTGGCGGAAAATCATTTCTCCCTGTTATATCTCTGTGATCGGTTACTTCTGCGGTCGTTTAATGGACTTCCCCTGATTATACGGCTAGTCATTAAAAGCTTAGTCCCTGGCACAATGGTATCTTGTGTAGAGTGATCCATGGGAGCTTTCGAGAGGCTTACCAGCCGCGGCCTTAATTTTACTCATTCGTCTTAATTTTTTGTAATCATTTTTTGCAAAGAGGGTATAATGTCAGGCTTGCTCCCCTGCCTCTGACAGATCCAATCTAGCAGATAATTACCATAAGGAAATTGATGCTTTAGTGTGCGGGAGAGAATTTAATTTACTCAGACATCCTACAGCACAATGCATTCCAGAAGATAGGAGGATTTAAGTTCTTAAGAAATTAAATTTTACTATTTAACATGATTACTTATGTTGAACATCATTAACTAGCTTTTTTAAATGTTTGAAATAATTACCAGCGCACTTGCTGTGTCTCAGATCCAGAGTCTGCATTAAATATGGGTTAAGGATCCATGAAATGAAAAGAAAATCCCATCCTTTTTTTTTCGCTGCAGTCTTCCAAAGTCTGCTCTTTCAAGCCCATGGAGAGGGCTGAGAAGATGTCCTCTTTGAAACATATGCATTCTTTTCTGCATGACGTTTTAATGCATACCTTAATAGACGTATTAGAGTAACGGGTCTGGCCTGGGGCAAGGTCATTGGCGGAAAGGGTTGGAAGAAACAGGAGAGGCTTTGGGGATGGAGTGACCCCGGTTAGTCATGCACTTTGCAAAGCAAGACTGTGCTGCAGACGGGAACCACTTCCAGTATTTCCTGTTCTTCTTCTTTTTTCTTTTCTTTTTTTGAGACCTGGGGGGCAGGGGGGGTGGTGACAGTGCCAAGTGCACACTCAGGGCCACCAGAAAGTCGAGACACAAAGACAAGGTGCAAACCCAGTGCAAACCCACGTCCACCTCCCAAAGCCAGGCCCTGCCTCTCGGGCATCCACTGTGAAGCGCGTTGTTCCAGGCCCCCCCGCCACCCCCGAGAGATCTGGGTGGAGAACCTCTTTTCACTGAGTCGCAACCTTTGTTAACTAGATTCCCAAGAGTTCCTCAATCCTTTCCTAAACGTGAAGTGAAACACTCGACAGGAAATTTCTGGACAAAGCCAGCCCAGAAGTTCCCTTTATCCAGCAACTCTAGCCTGTCACATTTCCTCTCAGGAGAAACTTTCAGAGAAGCGCTCCCAGCGCTGTGTCCGAGACAGACCCTGTGACCGTTTGGGTGACAGCGGGGGATTGCCCAAAGGGTCCCGGCCGGAAAATCCCCCTCTCCCTGGGCTGAGGAAGCTGGGGGCAAGCTGGCCTCTGTGGTGGTCCCGCTGCGGGGCGTCTGGGATGCGGGCAGCAGCTCACGCTGGCATCCGAGGCCGCTGCCTCCCTCCCAGGGCTTCAGGGCAGACAGCTAGGTTTCAGATGCCTCCCTTCTTGGCAAAGCGATGTTTTGTCAAGACAGTCGAGGCCACGGGAGGGAGGGCCAGTCCACAAACTGCAAACTAAAGGCCGAGATTCGAAAGCTCTACCCCTCAGGTAGGCAAAGGGTGCCTTCTGTCCTTGCCAAAGAGTCCCCTCTCTCGGGGAATTGCTCCATTATTCGAAACCTTAAGTATCACATTTATTTGAGAACGTATTTGTGGTTGGTGCATGTATTTTTAAGCTCTAAGGGGCAAAAAGGGAAGCAACAAATGCAGGCAACACACAACTGTAGCTAGGTGGTCTGTCTAAAATAGCCAAGTTTGAGGCCGGGTCCTCTCAGCCCCGTGACCCTAGTTGTCCTTTGCAGCCGTGCCACGAAGGAGACACGCCTATACATATACATACGCGAGCACACTGGGACTCAGCTGACATAAGTGTCCAAACAAATGCCATTGCAGTGAGTAAGCCTGGCTCACAATTGTGTTGCAGGGAGGGGACCCCTTCCAGGGCCCAAGCGTGCGCTCTTGTCTAACACTTGGGAATGAGTTGTCCGGGGAGACACACGTGCTGACAAAGCCGGAGACTTTCTCAGGCAGAGGCACCGGGCAGAGAACAGCAGGTGAGGGAGCAGGAGACCTGCTCTGCCACGTGGCCTCCAGCCTCGGGCTTTATGGGAAAGGGGTCCGTTTCCGGGTTGTCTCTGGCCAATCGTGTTACTCATTCCATATTTGATTTGGCTCAGGGTCCTTCCCGGTGGCGTGGGCATCTGTCAGCCAAGACGGATTCCAGCACCAAGGATCCTGGGAGGGCTGGTTGCCTCCTCCCTGCTACTGGCCCTTCCCAGATCCTCCTGGTTAGTCTTCAGGGCAGCACCTGTTCCTTCGTGGGGCCTCCTGCTGTGAGACAGCGTATGCAAGTGGCGATGACTGTGCCCGGCCAAGGCGGGCAGTTTCAGTCAATGTTCCCTAATGAGTTTAGACACCTAACCCGTGCCAGGCGTGGCTGTGGGAGTCTCACACATACTGACTCCCTTGACACGCACACGCACACACACACACACACAGGGCACTAGTACTATGCCATTTCAGGTGGTGACGCCTGCGTGCAGAGAGTTAGGCAACACTCACGGCCTCGCAGTTAACCAGTGGCTGAGCTGGGATTTGAACCGGCAACGGCTAATCAGCGTCCATGATTTTAACTGCGAGGCCATGCTGACCGGAAAGCAAGGTTGCTCAGGAGCCTAGCTCTATCCCCATGGTAACAAAGGCAACTGGGGCAGACAGCATCGCTGTCACAACCGAGATTCTACCATTTCTTCTATCACCCCCTCCGTCAGGCATTTATTCACAGACATTTCTTGACACCTGCTGCCTGCCAGCCGCCGGGGCCATAAGGGAGGCCGGATAAAAGCAATCGCTCCGTACAGACTTTCATCCGTGTGTATCTGCACAGAGACACGCGTAGCGCGTGAACCTGCGTGGAGACGTTTAGCCGTCGGGCCTGTTTTCCAGTGAGAACAGGACTGAGTCCCCGAGCCCGGGCTGCTCCTGGTCCAGCTCGCCCTGCCGCGCCCTCCCCCACCCTGACCGCACAGCTCCAGCAGAGCTTCCTCTTTCCACCATGGCAAGCGCTTCCCAGAACGGGGCTCCTGACTTCTGCCCCATGGAAATGGAAAGGCACAGCGCTGGGCAGTGCAGGTTAACCACTTTGCCCCTGGATTCAGTCTGGAGTCTGGGCTCTGCCCTCAAGTTCCCTCATTGTCTGGAAAAGCTCCGTTCTATGCTCTAAATCAGCACAGCACTCAGAGAGCGCAGCCAGCCACTGCTCTAGCTACAGCAGCACAACTGTCTTGTGGCCTGGCTGGCGGGCAGCCTGGCGCCAATAAAGACTGCTCTGCTCTGGATCCCCTCTGAGGACGGGCTGGGCCCGTGAGGGGGTGACAGTGATGCCCTGGGCATCCACCAGCTGCCACAGACTTGCATTCCTGCTTAGAAAAATGCCATGCGGCAGGGCTAAGGTCAGCCTGATGATGTAATGGGCATATCAAAGGCAACCGAGGGCTTGGGGACAGGGCTCAGTTTCAGGCCCAGGTTTGCCCACCGGTCACCAGGCCTTCTGAAATGCTCTATCACGGGATGCCAAAGGTGAACACGCCTGATAATTCCCTTGCCACTGAAGTCCCCTGGGGGACGCAAATGAAAACCATCTCAAAGTCCAGAATCGCCAAGAAAAGGTTTCAGGAATTTAGGAGCTCAGGAGACTCCAAAAGGCTTCCAGCAGGTGATCGAGGATGGCCAGCCCTGGACTGACACGATAGCACTTCCTTCTCTGATCAGGCTTATTTACCGATGGTTTAGGGCTTTCACGACTTCAAGTTCCATGAGGCATCCATCGCTGCCGTCCTAGTGCCTGGCACAGACAGAGCCTACACCCGGGGGAGCTGAGTGAATGCGTGAGCGGCTGGAAAGAGGGTGCTTTGGGGTTTCCCGCCGGTGGCTCTTCCACCGTTAGTGCTCATCTTAGCGCCTGTGGAACGTTTTTTAATTGGACTATAGTTGATGAAAAATATTGCTAGTTTCGGGTGTAAGCAGAGAGATTGTTTTATAGAATCTATATGTAGATCCATGCGTATACCTATACGCATATATCTACACACATGACGGCATTTCCATCTTTCCATTTTGTGTGTGTATGTATGTGTGTGTGTGCATGTGTGTGTGTGTGCTGTATATAGATATGTATATACACACACACGACATATTTGTATATATAAATATATAATATATTTAAATGTATATGTAATTTATATATTATATATATTATAGTTTATATAATATATATAAATTTTTATATATAATGTATGACTGCATTATATCTGCAACTTCTATGTATATAAAAAAGAACATATGTATATATATATTATTTTTCAGACTCTTTTTCCGTATAGGTTATCATGAGATATTGAGTAGCGTTCCCTGTCCTTGTGGCTGCCTATTTTATAAAGAAGAGTGTGTATCTACTTATCCCAAACTCCTACTTTACCCCTCCCCGACTTTCCCCTTTGGTAACCACAAGTTCGTTTTCTATGTCTGTCAGTCTATTTCTGTTTTGTAAATAAATTTATACTTTGTACTATTTTTTAGATGCCGCACATAAGGGACATCATCTGATGTGTGTCTTTCTCTCGGTGACTTACGCCGCTTAGTATGAGAATCTCCAGGTCCATCCATGTTGCCTCGAATGGCGTCATTTCATTCTTTTTTAAGGCCAAGTAATATTCTATTGTGTGGAACTGGAGGTGCCACGTCTGCATCCATGCACCTGGCAGTGGACATTAGGTGATTTCCAGGTCTTGGCTGTTGTAAACAGTGCAGCTGTGGACACAGGGGTGCACGTATCTTTTCAAATGGTCGTTTTGTCTGGATAGCTGCCCAGACGTGGGATTGCAGGATCATGTGGCAACTCGGTTTCGGGTTTTGAGGAACGTCTGTCCTGTGTGCATTTTCCACGGCATCGAGTCCCTTGGTGTTGTGCAAGCGTGGCCACCATCACCTCCAGGACTTTTCTCCCCAGCGAACGCTCTGTCCCCATTAAACACTCACGCCCCTTCCCTTACCCGTCCCCCAGCCCCCGGCATGCCCCGTTCTACTTTCTGGCCCGACGACCTTGACCACTCTAGGTGCCTCCTATGGTGCAATCACACAGTATTTGTCTCCAGCATTTATTATTTGTGGGCTTCTTGGTGATGGCCATTCTGACTGGTCTGGGCTGATACCTCATAGTAGTTTTGGACCTATGGCAATTTTGGGAACTCAGCTTACTGAAACAGAAGATAAGGAGGTGTGGATTAGAACACATTGTGCTGAAATTTCTGAAGAAACTACTACTCACAGGCTTTTGACTTAAAGCCCCCAGCTGGTAGCTGCCAGGCTGGTCTACAATCCCAGGTTGGTCAACTCTGGGCTTTGCTCTGTGCGCACCCCCAGGCCACCCCTCCCCTCAAACACCTGACTCCACTTAGCCCTCAGTCCTCAAACTCTGACAGGTACCGGGGCAGGGCCCTCTGTCCTGGGTGAGCTGGTCCCCAGGTTGACACACAGCTCAACAAACCGAAAACTCCTGTATCCTGGATGAACTTCCTTTTCAATTGTGGGGGGTTCGTTCTTAGACTTGGCTTGTATTTTACAGTCAATGACACTGTCCTTGCTCTGTAAATCTCTATCTTGTTCGCTCATGAAAAAATAGACTCTCTTTGAGGCTCATCTTGCCCTCTTCTGGAGAGGCTGGGTGGCAACCTTGGGAGCACTTGACCAAATGCCACCCCATCCTCTCCCAAGCCCAACTGAACAAGGGTGCCCCCTCCCCCACCTCCCGTGGACGTGCGTCTGTCTGTCTGTCCTAAAACACGTGGTCACATCTGGAGTCAAGGAGACCAGATGAAATGGAGTTGACACCACGTGCTTTTACTCAGCAAGACTGGAACAGAGGGCCTTTCAGCCGCTCTGGGCTGGCCCCGCAAAGGTGAGGGTTTCAACTCTTTGCATCTCCGAGCTATGCTGACTTTCTTCAGACAAAGTCCTTTCTTGCTTAAGCTGGTCCATTTCTGCTGCTTGCTGTGTAGACCATAACAGCTTAGTTATCACCCCCACTGCAGGCACTGGGCACTTTTTCACCAAGTAGCGATGATTCTGCCCTTGAAATAGGCCTTCAGAGTCCCCCCTTCCTTGCCGTGCTCCCCACCTGGGCCATCACAGCAACCACATGATTGGCCCCACACCCAGGTCTCTTTCACCTGTAGCCCAGCCCGATTCCACCACCCACACAGCCCCGGTGGTCATTCCAACCCTTGAATCGGATGGCCCCACTTCTGGGGTCCCCACTTTCTTCCAGGGCCCCCCTCATCAGCTGGACCAAATCCTCAGCTCGCACCACCCTCTGTGACCTGCCCCGCCTCCCGTTCACCACTTCCCCTTCTCTCCCTATCTCCCTGCCCCACCCATCACCAGGAAGTTCACTCAATAACACTCCACATGGTTCCCAAAACATGAGATGACCTTGACCTCGGGCTCCAGTGCACACTATTTCTTCAGCTGGGAATTTTCCTCTCTTCTTGTTCACTCAGCAAGTTCTCACTCAAGCTTTGAGATTCTCATCAACTGTGGCCTTCTCCGGGCAGCCTCCTTGGCTTTCCTGTCTTCCCTCCACCCTGGAGCCCTGGGGGGCAGTCAAAATCTCAGGGTCCGCAGTCAGACTAATGCGACGTACCTCCTGATCCTGTCACCTGACAGCTCCTTCACCTGGAGAAGGTCAGTTTACCTCTCTAGACCTTCATTTCCGCAAGAGTGTCTCCTTCACAGCGTTTGCTGGGATGATTGATCAAGACGGAGCATGTTGGAGTTCCCATGGTGACTCAGCGGGTTAAGAACCTGACACAGTGTCTGTGAGGATGTGAGTTCGATCCCTGGCCTCCCTCAGTGAGTTAAGGATCCAGCATTGCTGCAAGGAGGTCATAGATACAGCTTGGATCTGGCATTGCTGTGGCAGTGGTGAAGGACTGCAGTTGAGGCTCTGATTTGATTTGATCTGTAGTCTGGGAACTTCCATGTACTGCAGGTGTGGCCATTAAAATAATAAAAATAATTTTAAAAAAGTAAAATAAAAAGGTGAAGCATGTCAATACCCAGCTGGAGGCCCCATTAAATCAAACATTGTTGTCACAGTTGCTACCTTGTACCACTGTGTTGTTTACACCTGCATTTTTGCACCAAACTGTAGGCAACTCATCAGACGCTACATCTTTCCATGTACGTGTGCCCGGAGTGCAGAGCCCTGGCACATAACACGCTCTGGATGGATACACGTCTTGGTTCAGTGACAGCTGAAGTGAGGCACAACCAGCTGATGCGAAGAGGTTTTGCATGCACGTCCCGCCTCAATGACACAGGGGAAAACAAGGCCCTATGAAGAGAGTTTGAGTTATGCATCTATCTTGGTCTCGCTGTCAGCAGAGACCTTCAAACTCAAGGACAGACAAACCTTAGCCCTTTAGTTCTCAGTAGTGCTGTGGAACCTTTGCCCTTGAGGGTTGGGGGCGGATGTGGAATCCGCCACGTCCTTGGTGACTGAGGGAGCGCTGGGCGAGGCAGTCGAGGGAGAGGGTCACCCAGCAGCCTCCGGGCTCCTGGGGGAAGGTGCCGGAGGCAAAGGGCACTGAACAGGGCCGAGATTTCGGACAGAGCACTCGCAGCTGAAGGCGCTGTGCTCCTCTGGAAATCTGTGGAGCGTCGCACATCGGACCGGAGGCAGAGACCCCTGCTGGGGCCCCGGGAGTCCTCAGGGGACTCCCGGGAGCACCGTCCTTCAGAGGATGAGCCAGAACGTTGGATGCAATTCAGCCCCATCACTTAAGAGGCAACCTACGTGTGAATTGGGGGGCTTTTTCACAACGTCACACCTCATGTCCTCATGTGCAAAGTTCCCAGTAACACCTACTCTATGGGGTTGACTTTCAGGAGGATTAACGTTCTACTATAAGAAAACGGTTAGGGGCATTCCTGTCACATACAGAACATGCAATTAGTAGATATTCTAGGGAGTTCCCATCGTGGCTGAGGGGTGAACGAACCCGACTGGCATCCATGAGGACGTGGGATCGATCCCTGGCCTCGCTCAGTGGGTTAGGGATCTGGCGTTGCTGTGAGCTGTGGTGTAGGTTGCAGATGTGGCTTGGATCCTGCGTTGCTGTGGCAGTGGTGTAGGCTAGTGGCTCCAGCTCTGATTTGACCCCTAGCCTGGGAACCTCCGTATGCCACCGGTGTGGCCCTAAAAAGACAAAAAAAAAAAAATAGATATTCTAGGACACTTTCTGTAGCCTAATATATGTTCTAGAGCCACTGGGAATCTCCAAGAGGCTTGGGGAATGAAAATCAATACAACTTCTGAAGAACAGCTGCAAAATGACATTCTTCGTGAGAAATGGAAGCGATTAGTTGAGTCCTTACTGTGTCCAGACACGATGCTGGGAACTTTATGTTTCACCTTGTTGAGTTCAACATCCGAGGGTTACACGCCAAAGTCTCCTTCTTCCAGAAGTTCTCAGGATGGGAGACCCCGGACTGTGCATCCAATCATAGCGGACCAGCATCTGTATTTGAACATCTCTGTACATTGATCAGCAATAATGGGGTTAATGATGCTCTTATGCAAAGAGTCTCAATTATGTTTCAACATTAACACCCATTAAGATGAATGACAATGCATTAAAAGTGGTGTTTCAATTTGAAATTGAAATTGTATCAATTAGGCTTTAAACTAGCCTAAATAAATTCCGTTTGGTAGCTCAAAAATTATTCAAATGCCGTAATTTTGAATAAGAGGTTTCTAAAAAGTTTTTCTTTTATCCTTTTCCAAAGATTCCTACTACCAATCATCATATCTGCGTCTCTAACCTCTCGTCTTGAGAGATGAGGAGTAGGGACCGGCCGCTGGTCCATCACCACCTCTGATTGGAGGTGAGTAGCCATTAGAAGAAGGGTGATTTCCCAAAGGGGGAGGAACCACAGAGAAGCAAGGTCCCTTCACATTGCTGCGGACGTAAAGAATTCTTAACTCTCAGATGTTTAAGGGGTCTGTGATACCCACAGACTTTCAAACACACCCTGGCCCCAACCTTCAGGGGGTCCTCCATCCCAGCCATCGAGTAAGAGGACTATGACCCAGAAGCTAGAAAAGCAGTCCTGTGCTCAGCTCCCATCTGACCCATCCTGCCATCCGGCCCTTGCTCTGGGATGTTGTACATGCCTGCCTCCTACCTGAGTGCAGGTACCACTGAAGGCATCATCTTGCCGCACTGATCTCTCCAGCCCCTCCGTCTCCCTTTACCTGGCAAACTTGTGCTAACAGTATACGGCCACAAAGATAAACACTCCGTTTCCCCTTTGATAACCAGAGATTTGTTCTCTGTATCTGAGACTTCTTTCTGTTTTGTAAATAAGCTCATTTGTGAAATTCCTATTAGCATCCATGAGGATTCAGGTTCGATCCCTGCCCTCGCTCAGTGGGTTAAGGGTCCGACATTGCCGTGAGCTGTGGTGTAGGTCACAGACACACTTCGAATCTGGTGTTGCTATGGCTGTGGTGTAGGCCAGCAGCTGCAGCTCTGATTCGACCCCCTAGCCTCGGAAATTCCTTATGCCAAAAGTGTGACCCTAAAAAGACAAAAAAAAAAAAAGTTCATTTGTATCTTTTTGTTTAGATTTGGGAGAGGATAAATTAGGAATTTGAGATTAACGTATATACAATACTATATATAAAATAGATAACCAATAATGACCTACTGTGTAGCACAGGGAATTATACTCAATATTTTGTAATAACCTATAAGGGAAAAGAATCTGAATATATATATATAAATATATATATAAAAACTGAATCACTGAATCACTTTATACAGTGAAATTAAAACAACATTGTAAATCAACTATATTTCAATATAAATAAATACAGAAACCAATCTTTTTTTAAAAAAAATGAAATACTGTAATCTTTGAGACAGTGGACCAGCTCTTTTTCGTGTATACACATCTGGTGCTCGCCCTTTTTTTTCTTGTTATGGCCACACCTGCAGCATATGGAGGTGCCCGGGCTAGGGGTTAAATCAGAGCTGCCTGTTTAGCCTACACCACAGGCACAGTAACACAGGATCTGAGTAGCATCTGTGACCTACACACACAGCTTGCAGCAACGCCGGATCCTTAGCTCACTGAGGGAGGCCAGGGATTGAACCCACATCCTCATGGAGACCACATCAGGTCTTTAACCTGCTGAGCCACAAAGGGAACTCCTGCCTGGTATCTGCCTCTTGATGAAACTACAGAGCTGTTTGTTCCTCGGCAATAGCTCAGACCACTTCCCACCTCTGCAGTCAAGCCTGGGAGAGGGCCTTGGCAAAAAGCAGCCAACATCCAGGGCTACTGGAGGCTCGCGAGACCAGAAAATGCTCAAGAAACAGAAGCCCTCGGCCCCTGGGTGCTGCAGGTGTGCGGGGCTCAGGAACCTGCCCTGGGAACTCCAGCTCCTGCTTCGGTCCCTGGAGCAACCAGAGCAGATGAAAGGCCGCCAGTCTGGTGCGCCTCCTTGCTGCCTCCAGCTCCACTCCCCTGACCCTGAATGCAGCTGGGGTGCAGGCGTGCTGTGGCTCCTGCTCACGGTCCTGCTGAGTGACGTCTGCGCGGCGTCCCCTCTCCTTACATTCTGTCACCAGCCCCTCCATCTGGCCAACGGCGATGTTCAGACTTCTCACTGTGGCCCTGAGCCCACAGTGACTGACAACGTTTGAGGACAGACAGGACACGCCTCATTCTAGTCCCTTGGCCCACGAGCCCTACCTCCCTACACACACACAGACACACACACACACACACACACACACACACGCACATGCGTGCATTTTTGCATGTAGCTCCAGGGAGTCTCAGACCAGGAAGCCACGGTGAGGGAAGGAGACCCCCTCCACACCGTCACGTTTTCTAGAAGGCCCTGGGAGGCATGACAGGGGCTTCAATTTGTCTCCGTTTTCTGAATTTTCTATATTATTATAAAACTGTCTTGCACTTGAACTTCCATAAGTCCTTTGCTACACAAATGTGCTGTGGACGATTAACGAGCCCCAATCTGCTTGCTTCTCAGACAAGACCGTGTCTCTAAGACATACGCTGCCTCTTTCTTCCTTAATCCATCTCTCAGGAGCCAGGGCTGGAATCTCCTTCTGGCCTTGAGTATGTTGTTCAACTGAAGTGTCATTGATTTACAGTATGATATTAATTGCAGGTGTACAGCATAGAGACTAAGCATTTTTTGCAGATTACACTCCATCCAAAGTTATTACAAGATAATAGTTCCCTGTGCTGCGTCCTTATTGCTCATCTAGTTTACATGTAGCAGTTTCTAAATGCTCATCCCACACCCCAATTTGTCACCCTCTTTCCCTTTATAAGTTTGTCTTCTATGTCTATGAATCTGTCTCTGTCAGTTTATAGTTTTTTGACTGCCACTGCCGCAGAAGTTCCTGGGCAGGGATCAAACCCACGCCACCCGAGCCACAGCAGGGACAATGCTGGATCCTTAACCCACTGAGCCACCAGGGAACTCCTGTCTCTGGTTTTAAATCTTTGAAATTCTTGATTTCTTTGTCTATAAAAAGGATGCGATAAAAATGGCTTTCTTGATAAATAAGATGATCCCGGAAGATACATCCTCAATGAATGTCAGTGACTATTTTATGGCAATGATGGTTGAGTCTGTCCCATGGCTCTGGGGACCACAGCCCAGACGCGGCCATGCAGCAGGATGATGGGCTAGAGCTGGAGACCCTTGTGCCAACACCCATACCAGCTGCTTCACATTGGATCATCACACGACATAAAAGTAGAGAGAACCCTGGAATCGTCCTCTCCCCTCCTTAGTAGAACTGGTCTCTTAGCAAAGACTAACTCACGGAGGCCCAGAAGGATCTGACAAGATGGCGAGCATGGAGCTACTTGGAAAAGTGTGAAGCCCAGTTCAAATGTGACCGAATGTTACTGGTCCCACCTGGAGGAGATTGCCCAGCAGTGCTAGTGAGCCTTGGTCATCCTAGAGCCAGGAGCAAGCTACCCTCTTGTAGGAGAGAACCCCCTAATTGCGAGCCAGCCCTCCTGGTGGATAACCAGCAAGCTCTGACTACCCCCTGGCCGGAACAGGGCCATCCACATCCCGTGTCCCACCTCCCACCCCTCGGCCCCCTGCCTTTTTCTCCAGCCACGGCCCAACAGCTGACGGGCTGCCTGGGCTGCGCAGAGGCCCCCTCTTCCGGCCTGTCCTTGGGATGCAGACGTTGAGCTCCAGGCCACCGAGGGGCATGAGGGAGTGAGAGCTCTAGGAAGCGGCCACTGCTCACAGGGGCAGGAGCGGAGGACAAAAGCCCCTCATCTGTGGCTCCAGGAGGTCCTTTTCCAGTGCGTCCCACAGCCCCTGGGGGGCCCCAGCCAGATGGAGCCTGGCACCCCAACGGGGACGTGGTCTGCTCCCCATATCCCAAGTTCCAGAGCCGCTACCTGCCCTCCAGCCCCACCTCCCTGTCCTTGCTACCGGGGAGCCAGGCTCGGCCTCTGAAACACTGGGCTGTCTCCAAAGACGATTTGGCCGCCCCTATGTGTGGCACTGCTGGGCCCCCAAAAGCTTAATAGAATCAGGGCTTGATGGGGCTTCCAAAGGACACTGTGAGAAGGCAGACCCAGGAAGGACCAGAATTTGGCCAAACCATGTCCAGCCTGGTATCCACCCTGCAGGCTGTGGTCTGGTGGAAGCAGCAGAGCTTAGGGGTGAGAAGCGAGGCTGGAATACCAGCTCCATCGGCGACTTCTGGGTGAATCTGAGCAGGTGACTTAAGCCCCCCAAGCCTCGCTGTCCCCACCTCTGAGCGTGGGGTGGCGTCACCCGCCTCACAACACACGATGGTTCGGAGCTGTCCCTGACGGAGTGTGACTTGATGGCAGTGGCTGTGATGTGTGGCATCGCTGTGCGACCTTCTGCCTTCGGAGTTTGCTTTCTCCGCATGATGATGGAGAGGCTCTCTGGGCACGGCTCCCTTTCCCTTGATATTTGAAGCAGGAGGAACACCTCCCGACTCCCTTTACCATTCTTTCTGAATTCGTCTCCTCTCTTCCCCCGGAGCCTTAATTGACCCTTTATTATTCTCCTAGGCCTTCGTTTTCCATTTCCAATGTGGTTCCAGGCGGGTAACTCTCAAGCTCCAGCCTGAACCTGTCTAACCATAAATACAATTTGACAAACTATTTCCAAGCAGCCGGTAATGAGAGAAGGAAGGCAACGCCGCTTCTCGTCTCATTGAGCCGCACGCGTCCTTTCAACGGAAACGGCGGCGCCGAGTGAAATGATATAATTCTGCTTAGATTTCAGACAATAAAACCTGATCGTCAACCTGGGCAGCGCTTCTCAGACCTGCCTCTTCTCTTTGCTGATACAAAAGTCGTGGTCATGGTGAGAGTGGCCGGGTGGTGCAGGCCCGGGACAAAGAGCCCAGAACCCACCTCTGATGTGCACGATGTCCTTTGTGCCAGGGAATGAGGGCATCCAGGTCGGGACCTGATGTCTCCTTATCGGGCCACTCAAACCAAGCAGGGCCCTGAGGGCTCCTGGGCACACAAGCCTTTCTGTGTCCCCCGTTTCTTGTTTTTAGGGAGTAGGCTTCAGCCTCCGTGACCTCCCCTGAGTTCCAAGGGCAGGTTCAAGGTGCTGATCAGGGAAGGGAGGGGAGGCAGAGACCAGGGAGGAGCCGTCCAGGGACAACAGCGCAGCCTCGGGGCAGGTCCTGGGTCCCCTCGAGGAATATAGATCACAGTAGCTTTGAGCTCTTCTGCAGAACTAAACCCCCCAACCAATGGAAGATGTTAAGGAAGCCTTCTTTATTCCCGAAAGACCACCAGACCACCGAACACCTGCTTTGAAAACAATGCCAGCTTTCCTCTACCCTGATCCTCAGCTGCCGCCCTGTTTTTCACTCCCTAAAATCTATAAAACTACCTCCCAGTCTCTCCTGGGGCAGGGCTCACGGTCTTTGAGGCATTTGCCTGCAGCGACTCTCCTTTTCCTGCCAAAGGGATGAAGCTATTTTTCCTCCTTGGCCCAAAACTCAGTCTCCAAGTTTCTCTTCGGTGCCTGCGAGCAGAGGCCAAGTTCCGGCGACACCACGAAACATCATCCAGGAAAAGAGATGCAAGCAGACAGCAGTAAGGGAATGGAATCCTTGCTCACAATTCGAGAATGAATACCCACAGAGGATAACTCCGTCACATGATATACAACATTCAAGGATAGTGACGTTCCCTTACTCTTTCCATAGATGGTGAGTGACAGCGACCCATTAGCTGTGTCCAAAGAAGCAAAGCTATTTTTATGTACAGAAGTAGAAAACAGTTTTCTTTCCTGATGCCTGTATGAGTCCTGTTTTACCAGCTTGGGGTACAAGTTAAATCCCATTTTTTCTTCTTAATTGTTTGAGCCCCCACTCACCCATATTAGCCAAAGGCCCCTTGCTCCAAGGGGCTGACCTGATCCAAGGGGCCAGCCCTGAGAGCACACTCCAGGCAGAGGGACAAGCCAGACCTGGCCAGGCCTCCACACCTGTCACCCCTTCCAGCTGGACACTGACTCTGCCAGTCTGATGGCTGCCATCCACTCTGCAGTGGTCCTGGGCCCCTCCAGGCACTGGCTGTGGGAGTGCCACCCCCTGGAGCCCGGGTTGAAGTCCCTCCTGGCTCCCCCTCCATGGGCATCCACCACTCCCAGCGTGGTGGCGCCTGGTCCCACCTCGGCCCCTGACCTCCCGCTGAGTTGGGCCTTTGCTGGCTGTGGAGCTTCACTGAAACCCCTGTGGGGGCCTGGGGTGCCCACCCTTTCCTCCCCAAGGCTTTGGGCTCTTCACCCGAAGGGGTCCGTGTCCACTCCCTGGGGCTCGGAGGCTCTCGGGAAGGAATGTTGGTGACAGTCAAACAAGGAGCTCCTGCTGTGGCGCTTCGGTCACTGCTGAGGCACAGGTTCCATCCCCAGCCCAATGCAGTGGGTTAAGGATCTGGCATTGCAGCTGTTGTGGCGTAGGTTGCAACTGCAGCTTGGATGTGATCCCTGGCCCAGGAATTTCCACATGCTGTGGGTGCAGAGAAAAAAAAAATTATAGTAAAATAAATTCAAGTGAAGAGTCACACTCTTGAAGTTCCCATTGTGGCGCAGTGGAAAAGAATCCGACTAGGAACCATGAGGTTGCAGGTTCGATCCCTGACCTCTCTCAGTAGGTTAAGGATCCAGCTTTGCCACAAGTTGTGGTGTAGGTCGCAGATGCTGCTCGGGTCCCGTGTGGCTGTGGGTGTGGTGCAGGCCGGCAGCTGTAGCTCCAACTCGACCCCTAGCCTGGGAACCTCCATATGCCTAGAAGGCGGCCCTAAAAAGTAAAAAAAAAAAAGTCACACTCTTTTCAAGAGATTTTGCACAAACGACACCTCATGTAGCAGAGGTCCTGTCCCAGATGCATTTCTGCTACTGCCACACAAAGTTGTGATGGAAGTAACGGAATGAATAAAATTTAAGAGCTGGGTATTCGCTGTTTAAATATCACTACCCCCACATCTGACCAGCTTTGCTGAGAGCGCTGCTGGCTCCTCCGGCCCTCCTGGGTTCCAGCCAGTCCTGCTGTCATCTCACACTCGTGCTGAAATCCTGCCGAGGTCACCCTGGTTGGAGCGCTGTGACCTCCCCCGGCACAGAGGCCCACAGGCCCGGATTCTCTGGCCGTCCCTCCCCGCTGCCAGGCCCAGCTGCCTCCACACTCAGCCTTCGCTGGAGACAACGAACCCGGCAGCTCCTTCCATACCCTCCACCGCAAGAAACCTCAGTGGGGAGAGGCTGCGGGAGCCCACGGACGTGAGCCCTTTCAATGCAGTCCCGTGGGGAGAAACCCTAAATATCGCTCACTTGTCTCATGGGCCTCACGTAAAGCCCGGCCGGGTGATGGGGTGCCGGCAGGGCTAGGACGGGGCTCAGTGCTGAACTGGAGTCACAGAACGAGGCGACAGGTAGGGCCGGGTCAGGGGTCAGGGACGGAGTCACAGCCACGTCATGATTAGCTCGGCCCCATCATCTAAGCTGTCAAAACACCTGAAATGCCCTGACAGCGGCCTCCAGCGTCAGGCAAGGGGACACCCCAGGGGCAGCCTGTGCTTTAGCCAAAGTGTCAGAAACATCATGCTGCTCCCTCTCCCAGGAAAGCCCTCCCCTTTCGCCCACGGCTATGGAAATCCTCTACTCTCTAATGCCTGTTCAAATACCAAGTCCCAGGAAAAGCTTCCAGAGACTTGTACAACTTGGGCTGCAGTTGCTGGAGCAGTGAGGCACTGGGTGCTGTCAGCTCGGGCTGCTGTAACAGACACCACAGCTGGGGGCTTAAAGAACAAAGCTCTTACTTCTCACAGCTCTGGACTCTGCAGGCCCAAGATCGGGGAGCCAGAAGACTTGGTGTCTGGCAGGAGTCTGCCTCCTGGTTCAGAGATGGCTCTCTTCTTGCTGTGTCCTCGCGTGGCAGAAAGAGCCAGAGGCCCCCCAGGATCTCTTTAATAAGGGCGCTAAACCCCTTCTGAAGGTCCCACCCTCATGACTCAATCCCTTCCCAAAGGCCCCACCTCCTAACACCATCACCTTATAGAGTTAGGATTTCAATACAGGAATTCTGGGAACCAGAACATCGGTCCATAACCCAGGCCAAAATCATTCCCGCGGCGAGCACAGCTAGAATCAAAAGAGACAGCACGAAGTACTGGTGAGGACGTGGGGACCTTCAGCCATGGTCACGGCTGGGGGAGGCCACGTACTGCCGCCATCTTGGAAAGTTCCAGCAGCCCCTCGGATGGCCAAGCAGAGTTCCGACGTGACCCAGCCATTCTACCACCAGGCACTGAGCCAAGAGGAGCCTACGTTCCACCAAAGCTTGTCCATGGATCCTCGCACAGACGCTGTTCCCAACAGCCACAGTGCACACCAACCGCTCGTCCTTCAGTGAGGAAGGGATAAACAAAATGTGCCAAGTGGATACAGTGGAATAGAGTCTGGCAATCAAAGGGGTGAGGAACCAATGCACCCACAGCACGGGGAACCCCCAAAACATTATGCTGAGCAAAAGAGGCTGGACCCAAAAGCCCCCAATTTTTATACAATGTGCCGAAGAGGCAACCTGCAGAGACCCCAAGTAGATGGCTGTTTGCAGGGGCTGGAGGAGGAGAGCTGGGCTGGGGAGAGAGTGAGGTCGAGCAGGTACAAAGTTTCCCTTGAGGGTGATGAGATACTTTTAACTTAGATTATGGTGACGGTTGCATCATTCTGTGCAGATAATAAAAACATTTGGTTTAAATTGTACAATTTATTGTATTTACATTTCTCTTAAAATTTCTTTTTATGGATGCACCTGAGGCATGTGGAAGCTCCCGTGCTAGGTGTCAAATTCTGACCTACATCACAGCCGTGGCACCTTGGGATCTGAGCCTCACCTGAGACCCACGCCATAGCTTTCGGCAATGCCGGGTCCTTAACCCACTGAGAGAGGCCAGGGATGGAACCAGCATCCTCACAGATACTAGTCGGGTTCTTAGCCCACTGAGCCTCAAAGGGAATTACAAATTGTACAATTTCAACAAGTGGATTTTATGGAATGGAACGATAGCTTAATAAAGCCGTTATGGGAGTTCCCGTTGTGGCTCAGTGGGTTAAGAATCTGAGTAGCATCCATGAGGACACAAGTTTGATTCTTGGCCTTACCCAGTGTGTTAAGGATCAGGCATTGCTGTGAGCTGCAGTGTAGGTTGCAGATGCAGCTCGGATCTGGCATTGCTGTGGCTGTGGCGTAGGCCCACAGCTAGCTGTGATTCAGCCCCTAGCCTGGGAACTTCCCTATGCTACACTACAGCCATGAAAAGCAAAAAAATAAGTCAAATAAAATTTAAAAGTAAATAAATAAAGCTATTATGAATTTAAGTAGGGAAATAAGAAATGGAGAAGCATGATACAAGTTCATGGCCTGAGCAACTGGGTAGGTCTGTCTATGGGGCAGGAAGACCCAATTACCGAGCTGAGAGCTGGCAGCTGGGCCGGGACCCCGGCAAGATGGAGAATCCCACCCAGCGTGCCAAGTGTGCAGGTGCAGCTGGGAGTCTGAATCTCTGGGGAGAGACCAGACCAGCCGAAGCAGAACTGGGGTGATGAGCACAAACGTGTTTGAATCCACGGAGCTGGATGAGCTTCAGCTAAGAGCAGGTAAGAGAGAGAGGCCCGATCAGAGCCAGTGGGCTCAGCAGGATTTCAGCCTCAAGCGGAGAGACTGGAAAGGCAGCTGAAATGGAAGGACAAGCATGGGGTAAGTGTCCACAGAGGCCTGCGGGAGAAGCAGACTTGAAAGAGTGCTGGGTACTGTCAAGACGTCAGGTTTGATAAGAGTGAAAACGCCTAGAGATCCTTATGCCCTGGTGAGAGCTGACGTAGGGAAGGGGTGGGGGGTTGACTGGAAGGGCTGGAATGGAGAGCGCGAAGCACAGTAGTGCTGGGTGTCGCAGTACAGGAACTACCCTGCAGGGAGCTACCCCAGAGGAAAAGGGGCAAGGAGCCAGAGTGGGATATGAAGCCAGGGAAGGGATATTTTTTTTTCTTTTAAGATGTGAGATCTTAAAACATGTGTGTGTGGCTATCCATGATTTAACAAAAGGGCAGCCTGGAGGAGGAATTTCTTCCTCTTCAAGGCATTGCAGTCTTTGCGCTGGAGACCTTCAACTGATGAGATGAGGCCCACCGCATAGGGAAGGCAAAGCTTACCTGATGTCTGCTGATTTAAATGTTAACCTCTTCTAAAAAACAAATGAATACCATTCACAGCAACAGCCAGAGTGATGTTTGGCCCAAAACTGGCTACAGGAGACTAGTCAAGTTGACACATAAAATGAACCATCGTACCAAGTGAAGATACAGACACTCAATCTGGATGATCAGTGTGGATGGACAACCATATTGCTAATATATAATATGTACATTAATTATAATATAATTATAATTATTGCTAATATATATTAGATATTAATTTATACATATATATATATTTTATGGCCACACCTCCACCCAGAAGTTTCTGGACAAGGGACTGAATCCAGGCCACAGCTGTGGCAGGGCCAGGAATTGAACCTGTACCCCTTCAGTGGCCTGAGCCATTGTGGTCAGGTTCTTAACCCACTGAGCCACAGAGATAACTCCCACATTGCTAATATTTAATACAGGGAATATTCCAATTGCAGACAGTCTGAAGTGCCCCAGCTGGTCCTTCCCCTTCTCTCGGGGTCTTTGGCTGCACCCTCCCCCTCTGCTCACAGGGCTCCCCTTGGGCCTCAGGGGCTGTCCATGTTTCTGGCTCACGCTGCTCTGCATGCTCTTAAGCTCGCTTCTTTACCAGGGTCATATGTGAGCACACCTTAGCCTTAGGCCACCTTGACATCTGACTGACAATAACTTCCCTCTGGAACTGCACTCAGACGGGAGCATGTAAGTGTCTGTCACCTGACCACCTCCAGCACCCCCTGCCCCTATCCCAATATCCTCCCGGCAAGCACCAGCTCAGCCCATCCTCCCAGCAGCCCCCCGGGAGCCCCCACTTCCCTCAGATCCATCCTGATGGGGTCTGTCAGCTCTTGTCACCCCTCCGGGTTTCTGGAAGTCTCCAGCCTGCTTTCAAAGAGATCCTTGTCAAAGATTATCCCCTTTAGCCTCAAATCACAGCTCAGCCTAAGACTGTCATCTCTGACTTCCCTCAGGGCTGAGGCTAACGTAAGGGGATTATACTGCGCAACAGCCGTCAGCTATCCCAGCTCAGCCTCCTCCCAGAGCAGGTGCAGAGTGGCTGTCCCCTCTTTCTTCCTCCGGACCTCCCCTGAGCTCAAGCCCCATCTTCGCCCCCGGGCATGGCCACAGAGCAATGAGGGACAGGTGCCATCGGACTCTCACACCCGGGAGGAACGCCCTCTGCCGCAGAGAAGAAGATTCTCCCACGGTCACGGCACGTGCCGTGCCTTAGTCCAAGAATGCTGTGCTTTCAGTTGCTCTGCATGGAGCACAGAGGACAGACCTTCCCCGAGACTGATTCAGACCCTAGGGAGGGATGCCCACTTAAAAACCGCTTCTCTGTCCCTGACCCAGTGAGCCCACGAGCCCTGTGGGCTGTGCTCTGTGAGCGCGGGAGAGGCTGGGGCCTGGGAATCTGGTCGCAGGAGGCTCATTGCTGGGGCAGGAGGCCCAGGGAGGCCCCCAGGGGCCAGGCCTCGGGTGAGTCACACCATCCAGCCAGACCAGGTGGGGACAGGACCCAAGCTGCTCTGACTCACCGCCGCCCACCGTGGGCACGCGGCACCTCCTCCCTGCAGGGTGGGCGTGTGGAAATGGCCCATGACTAATGGCAGGGCTGCCACCAGCCTGGCCACCCAGTTTTCCAGAGAGAAGTGATGATGTTTTGATTCTAATTTCTTTCAGAGCTCAAAGTGCTGCTGGATATATGTAAATGGAGTTGGAAACCCTTACATGTAATTTCCAAATTGCTGAGGACAGATTTGAATCACAGAATAAGAAAACAAGACAGCAAGCATCCCTTGTACCTTTCTGATAAAGAGCATCCCATGAGTAATTAAAAGCGTTTCCCCAATTATTTTTTCAAAGGAAGAGAACTAGATTAATCTGTCACAGAACACAGTTCATGGTGATGAAAACTGATTCTAAGTAGGGAAAAACGGGCTGGAATTTCCTCTCCCCATCTTCCACTCGTAATGGGTACCCGTGAGCAGACGTCATTTTGACACCTTCGCCCCCGGTAGAGCTGTGTCCCAGGCACACAGTATTCCAGGATAAAGTGATTAATCCCCTTGTTCAAGCCTGTTCATCGCCAGGCATCTTTGCACAATAGATGTCAAGTGAAAAGACAGGGGCCTGGATTCTGGTCTCTTTTTTTTCTTTTTTTTTTGTCTTTTTGCCTTTTCTAGGGCCGCTCCTGTGGCATATGGAGGTTCCCAGGCTAAGGGTCAAATCGGAGCTGCAGCTGCCGGCCTACACCAGAACCACAGCAACGCGGGATCCGAGCCACATCTGCAACCACAGCTCACAACAATGCCGGATCCTTAAGCCACTGAGTGAGGCCAGGGATCGAACCCGCCACCTCATGGTTCCCAGTCGGATTCGTTAACCACTGTGCCATGACGGGAGCTCCATGGTCCTTGTTTATACTATCTGTTCTGCAAGGGCAGGACCCCGTCTTTTCCTCACTGAATGTGGGGGACACGCAGAGACATAGGTCACACAGACGAGTGGGCCGTGGCTGATGTGAAACTGGCCTACAGCGAGGCGTATGCGCTCCTTGTTTTCTGAAGGAACGTCAAGTGATTTCTCAAGGAGAGTGAGGGTCTTCTTCCTTCGGCCCCCGCTCATATCCAGCCGCGCCCCCATATCCAGTACCGCGGGAACCCCCTTAACCAGACAGGCCTCCTCCTCACACCTGGGCTGCACCCTCCTTCTCCGTCCTGTCCTGCCCGCGTCCCCTGTTCCCTGAGCCCAAAGCAGGAAATCATGCCATTTGTGGCAACATGGACGGACCTAGAAACTATCAGTCTAAGCAAGTCAGAGACAGATATCATGAGATCACAGATGTGGAATTGAACAGAAATGATCCAGTAGAACTTACAAAGCAGAAACGGACTCAAAGCTCTCAAAGTCAAACTTCTGTTTCCCGAAGGGGCAATGTGGGGCGGGGGGCGGGGAGGAAGGGGTTGGCATTGTTGTATCCTCACTGTGGTGTAGAAAACAGACAGGTAACAAGAGCACGGAGGAGTTCACTCCGTGCTGTGTAGTCACGCATTTGGGAAGAGACGCTGAACAGGAACGGATATGGGTGCGGATGTCTCACTGATTTACTTTGCCCTATGCCTGAAATTAACACAACTTTGTAAGTCAACTATATTCCAATAAAATTTTAAAAAATATCTGAATCTCTAAGGCTTACTCATTTTCTGCTTCAGGCTCTCATTTTCTTCCCCTTAGATCTGCATAAACTTTTTCCTTTTATTGTTTGGGCCGTAATCACGAAATCCTCTACCGAACTCCCACCTGTGTCATCACCGTGCTGGGCATTTTGGTCATGTGACCTCGTTTAGGTGAAACGAGACGTGTGGGCAGCTCACGGGGGAAAGAGATGTGCCTGGGAAGGCTCTGAGCCCAGGCGGGGGGCGTGGGGGAAGTGGAGCAAGGGCGGGAGAACTGCTTCGTTGAGGACCCTGGGCAGGTCCTCGAAAGGTCAAGGCAAGGTCGGCAGGATGCAGACTGGGAGGGAGCAGCATGGAAAGGGAGGGGCGGGGCCGCACGCCCGTCCAGGTGCAGAGAGCCACAGGTGCGGCTACAGGTGGAGGGGAGGGATGCTCACGGGGGCCACGAGACACCCCCGGGCCATGAGACCCAAGGGAGCCTGGGCATGGGCTTCATGCCACATGGATGTTTTCTGCTGGTTGAAGGAATTTCTTTATTTTATTTTATTCTTTTTGTCTTTTTGCCATTTCCTGGGCCATTCCCGCGGCATATGGAGGTTCCCAGGCTAGGGGTCGAATGGGAGCTGCAGCCACCAGCCTACACCAGAGCCACAGCAACGCGGGATCGGAGCTGTGTCTGCGACCTACACCACAGCTCATAGGCAACGCCGGATCCTTAACCCACTGAGCAAGGCCAGGGATCCAACCTGCAACCTCATGATTCCTAGTCAGATTCGTTAACCACTGCACCACCACGGGAACTCCTGGATGAACGAATTTAAATGCTCATCTCTTAGAGGAAGAGCTCAAATCTTTCTTCTGAAATAATAAGAGCCCTAAAGGAAAAAGGGTCACCCGGGGAATGGTGTGGGTTCAGGTTTGTTGACTCGCTTCTTTATCAGCTGGCAGATGTGGATATACGAATGCAGCGTCTCTGCACCCCCAGGTCTTCTGGGATGAGATGGAGACAGGAACCCACTGTTCACAGGGCAGATGTGTGTGACACGGAGGACACACGCCAGTGCCAGCCAGGTGCCCCTTTAAATCCCTCCACCCAGCTCCTGCCCAGCCGTGTCCCCAGGCAGCACTTCCTGATACCGAATCGCACTGGGGGAAGAAGCGAGGTTCAGTCCAGATAAGCCAGTGGGGAGACCAGATGTCACTTCTGAGGTTTTTGTAACTGAGTGGAACTTTTTAATGCAGGAAAACAAGGTAAAAATTTCCCAAGGGGTTTCTACGAGATTTCCAGCACTTCCTAAATTAGCCCCGACCAGTAAAACCACGAGCGGCACCCTCCTGGCAGGGCCTGGCACTTCCATTTCCAGTCCCAACCGAAAGCAGGAAGCATCGAGACAAGTCATAACTCAACTCTTCAGTTGGCTTCCAAAATTATCCACGGTCAGGTCCCTGGGCATTGGCAGCAAAGGTCAGGAGTTATTCCAGATTCATCACCTCGTTTTTGATCAAACCAATTGCAGATTCCCTTCTAGAATGGAATCATAATGGAAATATTTTTTACGTCTTCCTCATGATCAAAATATGCCGGGCATACTCCCTGTGAGGAGCAGCTTCCTGCAACCTGCAGGAGCCTCCCTAAGCCTGTGCCCACGCGGTTTCCCTGCGCGAGGAATGCAAGAAAAGCCTGCCCTCGGGATTCCCATCCCCCGAAGGCCGACCCCGTCCCACCACTTACGGGCGCTGTGACCATAAGCAAGCGGTTTAAATGTGCTAAGTCCTGCTCTCCTATTCTACAGACCACAGAAGTGTCCATCCATTAGGATGACAAGTGTCTAAAAAGAAAGTGCTGGCAAGGCTGTGGAGAAGGCTGGGAGAATGGAACCTTTTCATTCACAGTGCGAGTATAAAATGGGGCAGTGGTCCTGGAAAACAGGACGGCAGGTCCTCAGAAAATTAAACAGAGAATTATCATAAAATCAAGGACTATCACCCCTGGCCTGGGTATATCTTGCAAAGAACTGGCAAGAGACTCGCCAAGATATTGGTGGGCATGTTCTCAGCAGGGTTCTTCACAACAGCCAAAGAGAGGAACAACCCAAGTGTCCGCTGATGGATGAATAAACACACACACACACACACACACACACACACACACACACACACACACACACACTGTGTGATTGCACCATGGGAGGCACCTAGAGTGGTCAAGGTCGTCGGGCCAGAAAGTAGAACGGGGCATGCCGGGGGCTGGGGGACGGGTAAGGGAAGGGGCGTGAGTGTTTAATGGGGACAGAGCGTTCGCTGGGGAGAAAAGTCCTGGAGGTGATGGTGGCCACGCTTGCACAACACTTGAAGGGACTCGATGCCGTGGAAAATGCACACAGGACAGACGTTCCTCAAAACACGAAACCGAGTTGCCACATGATCCTGCAATCCCACGTCTGGGCAGCTATCCAGACAAAACGACCATTTGAAAAGATACGTGCACCCCTGTGTCCACAGCTGCACTGTTTACAACAGCCAAGACCTGGAAATCACCTAATGTCCACTGCCAGGTGCATGGATGCAGACGTGGCACCTCCAGTTCCACACAATAGAATATTACTCGGCCTTAAAAAAGAATGAAATGATGCCATTCGAGGCAACATGGATGGACCTGGAGATTCTCATACTAAGCGGCGTAAGTCACCGAGAGACACACATCAGATGATGTCCCTTATGTGCGGCATCTAAAAAAAGGTACAGATAAACCTATGTACCAAACAGAAATCACTGTGAATCACGAAAATGAATCACTGTGCTGTATACCGGAAACTAACACAGTAATGTAAGTCAACTATATTTCAAAAAAATGTTAATTAAAGAATTTTTTAAATTGTTAAATAGTAATTTTAAGTTCTATATATTTTAACTCAAGAATTTTTCACGGAGAAGCTCCTTTTTCCACAAGCAGAATTAAACCATCACAGTTCTTCCATACCGGAAATCCTACTAGGATTCATCCTTACATTCCAGGCAGAGCACACACATCCATAGCAGAAGGTCACAGGACGTGTGCCCGCGGGAGGTGGCAGATTTCAGTGTACAGAAAGCCCTGGCTCTGTCTCCAGGCAAGGGCCCAGCTGGCGTGAGCCAGTGCCTGACGGTCATTCTGGCCTCTGGACACCTGGACATGCAAGTTTCTGGCTTCTCTGTGAGTGAAGCTCAGGTCTGGGGAGCAGATGCTCCCTCACAGGGACCCCCTCAACTCACATGTCAGGACTAGCCTGGGCTCGCCTCCCCCCTTCACCTCTTTCCTTCTATTATTATGCTCTTTTTTCCCTCGCTTCCTTTTTTTTTTTTTAATGTATAACCTATTTCTTCCTTCCTTTCTCTATATATGTATGTATTGGCTGTGACCACAGCATTCAGAAGTACCCAGGCCAGGGCTCAAAGCCACACCACAGCAGTGACCCACACCACAGCACTGACAATGCTGATCCTTATCCCACTGAGCCACCAGGGAACTCCCATGCCATAGTTTTTAAAATATCCACTTGCTGGTGGCCCTTCTGATTTCTTACAGTTTTGTTTTTACAGTTTTGGATTTTTTTTTTTTGAGTGTTATGAGTCTGCATATTTTTGAATATTTTAATTTTTCCAAGCTGGTGATACGATAATATAATTTTTATTTGCATTTGCCTAATTGCTAGTGAGGTTGAACATCTTTCACATGTTCAGTCACTTACGTTCTCTTTGGCAAGTGCCTATTCAGCCTTTTGTCTTTTTGCCATTGCTTCACTACCAACTTAAAAAGTCTGACTGGGGGGGTTCCCACTGTGACCTCTGGTAACTCTTGATCGAGATCAACGGTCAAGTGGGGAACAATCCCACCTTCACAAAATAGCCCTGGTTGAGTGGAGGCAGCTGAACAGCCGGGTTGCAGGCCGTGCAGACAGGGAAAAAGGCCGTCCCTGGAGAGGGAACACCCTTGTGACCGGGGACTTGAGATTACAGAACTGCTGGATCGATGCTCCTGAGCCAATGACTCCATTTCCCTTTGCCAAATGTTAAATCCATCGGGAGAGAGTCCTAGACATTTTAAAAAGTGTGGGCATTTCTCATGACATCATTTTGGGGGGCGGGCTGAAGTCCGATGACGTATTTCTTCTTTAAATTATCAGATAATTCCTTTCCTTGTGCTCATCCGCAGGTAGAGCTTAGGAAGCCTTCAAATCGTCACCATGCAGAATCACAAGCCGTAACACCATGCGTTACGGGGGGTAAGAGACGGTCAGACTTCCTGGAAGTGTTCTGGAACATTGCTGCCAAGGTTCTCCTTTTTGAAGGAGTGGGCATGGCAGTGTCCCTGTGCGGTTAGAGCCTTGGGGTCGGCGTGAACCCCGCTACAGCCCTGCATTCCCACCCTCCCAGCTGTGTGGCCCTGCCTCCGCCTTCTTGCTGCAGGCGGGAATGCTCTGAACGGCATAGAGATGCAGGGCTTCCAGGATTCAGCTGAAAAGACTGCGACTCCCCCTCCTCCCCCACTTCTCCCCCACCCCACCGTGCTCAGCAGCGGGCCGCTAACTCTTCCGAAGGACCACAGCCTGGCCCACCGCTTCACGGCCATTCGCAGCTCCCTCGGAGCTCTCTAGGGCGCTTCATTTGGGCACAACTTGTGACTCAGCACTAAGTAGATCACCAACACCAACGCCGTCCGTGTTTCCTGACCAGCCCCCCATCTCAGGCTTTGCGAAGAGCCAAGGTGTGGGTCCCAATCTCGAGAGATTTTAGTTCCCGTTCATTAAGCCGGTGGAAGTCCAAGCCTGTCCCTGCTCTTTGGTGTCCTGGAGGCTCCTGGGCTGTCCCTTGACCCCCCAGGGGCCTTCGTTCTGCGACCAGAAGAGCCGAGAGCATGTTACAGATCCAATGGGAGCCTCTGTCTCGAGCACGTGACATTCTGACCCCATCTATGTGGTTTGTAACACGAGAGTGGAACGCGGACAGTGTAGACCGTGGGCCACAGAAACACAAGGCAAACGTTAGCTCTGCCACTTAAGGGCTTGGCACCGTCTTCGTGTGGCTCAGCTTCCTTATCTGTAAAATGGACACATAAGAAAGGGCGATGCAGGGAGCCAGGCTGGCGTCAAAGACGTGGTGTTGAGTGACTTACTGACGCACAACACCCCACCCGAGCCCTAGTGGCTCCACACTCGGATGGTGATATTCCGGACGGCCGTGAGGACGGGCTGCAGCTCTGACTACTCGGCCTCAGCTCCTCTCAGCTGCAGAGTCAGCGGGGGCGGAGGGTCACATGTCTGACGGCTGGTCTCGGCCTCAGCTCTTCTGCATGTGACCACTCAGCCTCCAGAAGACGAGACAGGCGTTCCTACTGGGTGGTCTCAGGGCGGAGTCCAAGAGGTGAGAAGCGAAAACCAGCAGATACCCCTCAGCATAGACCCTAACCTTGTGCAGCCCCACGTCCATTCATTTATTGTCCACCGCACCAAAGCAAGTCACCGTTCCAGACGCGGGGGAGGGAAATTGACCCCACCTCTGGATGAAAGAGCCAGAGTCACACTGCAAGGGGACCCACATGCCGCTTTATTAGCTCGTTATTTATCTACTTGGCCACACCCGAGGCATGCGGAGGTTCCCAGGCCAGGAATCGAACCCGTGCCACAGCTGCCACCCAACCATTGCAGTGATAACCGGATACTTAACCCACTGAGCTCTGTGGGAACTCTACATATGCCGCTTTAGAAGGCATCTCTGCTCATATTCCACAAGCTACCCCAAGCGTGCAGTAATCTGTATCTTATACTTCTCTTCTGCTGAGCTTTCCAGGGCAGGGGCCTGAGGGACCTCGGCGGGCACCCCACGCGGGGCGTCCTCTGTGTGGTCTCAAGACAGCTTACTTAACCTCTCTGAGCTTTACCTTCTTCATCTGAGATGACGTTTGTGCTTCCACGTTCAGAAAGGGCTGCTTTCTTCAGCTCCTGCACTTCTACCTTTAATGCGATTGAAACATTCAGTCTAACATTCAGTCTATTCAGACGAAGAGACAGGGCGAGTCCACAAACATGCCAGGCCCTCGAGCTTCCCACGGAGACACGCGCGCACACCGGAAGCCTCAGCAGGGGCCCCGCGTGCAGCCGGCCCTGAAGGGAGCAGGAGGATGAACGGCTTTTCTGCCTTTGGTTTCCTCGGCCTCAACCTAAAACAGCATTTTACGGCTTCAGTGGTAAGGAGGGAAATGGCCAGCAAGGAGAAGCCGGTCTAGATACACGACCAGCGCAGCAGCAGAGCAGGAGAGCAGGGGCCCACGGCCTCTCTCCGCTGTGTCCTGCTTGCTGGCGCTCAGCAGGAAAGGATGGCCCATCACCGCCCCTGGGCTGGAGCAATCCAGAAGCATCCTCCTCCCCGGGAATGAGGAAGGAGAGGGACCCTCGGGGGGAGCTGGGAGCATCCCTGTGCAGAAGGCCACCCCCCAGGATGGGCCAAAGGACCTTTCCCTCCTTCTCTCTAGAAGCCGACTGAGCCCCTATGCAGCCTGGGTGCTGTTCTAGGTCAGACACCCCTGTCTGCTCGGCCCCGCTCTGCTGGTACCCTTTTCTCTCGGAGCATTGGGCAGCCTGCCTCGAGGCGCACGCAGCTGGCTGCTCATCCCCCCGCCCCCGAGACAAGAACCACGGTGCTCGCTCCCCCAGGGCCCCGAGGAGCCGACAGGGGAACCCAGCCGAGCACCCCCTGCTCCAGCTCCTGGCTTCTTTCCGATCCTCAAGGAGGCCCCTCCCTCCTGCCGGGAAGCCTCTGCGCCTCTGGTCGAGGGGGTCCTCCTCCCTCTTGTCACGGAGCTGGCCCTCGCCCACCCTCAGTTTTCTGGACAGAGGTCCTTTCCTCGGGGAAGGCCGGCCGAGCCCAGGCCAGGCGAGCTCTTTGTCACTCACTGTCACCTACAACGCTCCTTCCTCGCTATGCTCTCTGCATAACTGCACAATCGTCACGAGCCACCCCTCTGAGAGCGGGAACCCTGGAGGTTGGTTTCATCTCGACATCCTGCCCCAGCTCCCGGCGTGGCCCTTGGCAGTGGACTCCAGTGATTAGTTGGTGAATAAGTGAATGAATGAATGAATGATTCTCCCTCAGTGGTCAGCAGAGCTGTTCCGTCCACTACAGGCGGCCAAGCAGAGGCCCTGGATGAGCCCTCACCTGGGAGCAGCCACCTTCCCCAGAGCCTCGGCCACCTTCGTCTCCTCCTCTGCGTCCTCACCCAGAGCCTGGTGGCTTCGCCTCTGCTCTGAGAGGCCCTCCCGCTCTTTCTTCTGGGAAGACTGAGATCCCCGTGTGAGCCTTCTGCTGCCCCTCAGCCAGCCCAGACCCCAGAGCCCAGACCCAGAGCCAGGCCACTGGGCGAGAGAGAGGATGGAAAGGCTTTGCCCGCTGCACCATTCTAAGCGGGGCCACTGGGCATCTTCAAAGGCCACCTGGTGGCACGGTGCCGCCAGGAGTTGGGGGCATCAGGAGCGGAAAGTCGGTGAAGAGGTATCTTTGCCAAAGACACAGACACCGCCTCCCGTCGGCGGCCCTTCTAGTTTGACGTGACCACCGGGCTGCCCCCCGGGCCCCGCTTCCGAGCGAAACTAGACCCCCGAGCGTAAGGAGCTAGGTCTTTGCTGCGAGGATCAGAGTCACCCTCTTTTGTCTCAATGGTCCTGATGAGGAGATGCTGACAGAGGCCCCGGAGAGGAGCGACCAGGGGCCAGTGTCTTAGAGTCACAGGAAATGTAAGCCGACTTGAATGTGGCTGCTCGGGCTATTATTTTAATATATATTCTCAAATGTCTTTATGTTGGCCTAGGTGCAATCAATGCTATCGGAGGCCTGGAGCCGAGTTCAGGACAGATCACCTCGCACCTGCAGCATGTGGAAATTTCCAGGCTAGGGATCGAATCGGAGCTGCAGCTGCAGGCCTATGCCAGGGCCACAGCAACACCAGATCCAAGCCGCCTGTGCGACCTACACCAAAGATGGTGGCAACTCCAGACCCTTAACCCACTGAGCAAGGCCGGGGATCAGACCTGTCATCCTCACCGAGACATCGTTGGGTCCTTAACCAGCTGAGCCACAAAGCAACCCCCTCCTGGAGGTTTCTAAGTACAGACAACCTGAGGGGTGCGACGGGGCGTGCACACATCCAGGCAGCTCCTCTGTCGGCCAGGAGCTGTCCATGTGGAAAGTGCACGTCTGGGTTTGGTGGAAGTTGGAAGAGAAAATCACGGGGAGGAAATTATCTCCCTCTCACCCTAAAGTACCTCTTCTCCCCCCAAGGTGGAGGCAAGATAGGGGACTGTACCCACAAAAAGGTAACAGTTACCTTGCAGGAGTAGAGCCGGCAAGGGGGTGCTGGCCAGCAGGTGGCAGTAGTGATGGGTCCCTGCACCAACCAATCAGAATGGGTGCCCAGCTCTGGGTGAAAACAGGCCAACCTTGTATAAGACCACCTGTGCCCCCCAGCCAGCACCTTCCTTCCCTTGGGCGGGGCTGTCTCTCTGCCAGCTCCCAGTTCCACATTTGGGGAGCAAGTCCTGTCCCACAGTGGGCATGTGTATTCTGAGCCTGCTGAGTTCCAGACACCCGCCAGGCCTGGGTTCTGCAAGGGACTGCCCTCGGCCCTCTCCCAGCTGGGTAGGGGAGGTGATTCCAGGGGAGGAACAGCGCCTTCCAGAAGTCATGGGGTGGGGCTGCAGCCTGAGATCCTACAGGTGGGGTGGGTGAAGACCAGCTCGAGGCAAGGCAGGGCAGCTGAGTCCTTGGCACTCGGAACAGGACCAGGGCTGGGCATTCCTCCTGGAATGAGGAGCTGGACCAGGACTTCAGGGTGGGGAGGGAAGAGAGGAGGGGATTGGCGGGGTGGGGGAAGCTCCAAGCAGGGGCGTGGAGGGAATCACTTGCGGACCCCAGAGCTCTCTCTGTCATCTCTCCCCCCTCACACCTGTGCCACCAGCATTACTGGTTAGCTTGTCTGTCTGTCCCCAGATGCTACTGTGAACTCTGGAAACTACTGGAAAGATGCATCGGTGTTTATGTCTCAGGGTCATCCCATCTCAGTTCCCTGAATACAGCAGGCGCTCAGCTGGGGAGCTGCCCAGTGCAGGCGGCCACGCTGACGAGGAAGGCGTGGGGGGAAGAGGAACCGTGTTTGTCTTGGGTGTCGGGCACCATGGCATGATATGCCTGCGATGGTTGGAAGGACTCTGCAGCACAGGGCGAGGCTCCTGCACATGCCCGGGTGCTCAGGAGAGTCTCGATGCAAGAGGAGGCGGTCGCATCAAACTCAGTCACTAAGCTCCTCCTGGGCTGAGCGCTGGGGGTGCAGATGGAGGAGTTTGAGCAGAACAGAAAACAGGCAGAGACAAAGTCAATGCAGCTGTCTTCCTCCCTAAGGACTCTGGTGGAGGCTGGGGAGAGAGGGGGTGGAGGCCCTGAGAGGTCAGGGGACCTGGGACCCGGAGCCCCCATCCCGGGCACCAGGAGCAAGAGTGAGGCGGCGAGAGGCAGTGCGGGTCCCCTGTGAGGAGCAGGGGCTGGGGGGAGGGGGGAGGCAAGGACGTGCAGCCAGCGGGAAGGTCAGTGAGGCTTCCAGGCCGGAAAGGGATGCAGGTCTTCCCCCGAGGAGGAAAGAGGCTGCGGGTGTGTAGATGGGCCGCCAGAGGCCAGAGGTGGAGCACAGCTACCTCTCTGGTCTCCGTGTGAAAAGAGGGCAGGCCTGCGGATGAGGCCCTGAAGGCCACAGCCTGGTCCAGGGAGAGGGGACGGGAGCCTGCAGATGGGGCAAGGAGAACCTGAAGGTGCGGGATGCTGCTGGAAGTGAAGCTATAGCCGTGAGAACCCGCAGAGGGAGCAGCTATGTCCAGCCGGGGAAGGGGGCCTGTGGAAGGGGAGCTGGATGAAATGCCCTCGAGAGGCAGATTAGGTGTGACACGGGGGCCGTGAGCTGGAGACGGTGCGGTGACTTCATCAAAGGCTTGGTAGCTCAGTCTGAGCTTTCTGGGAAAAGCCACCTTTCTGTTGGTGGAGGGTTGAGCAGGAGCTGGGATGCTCCCTGGTGCCTGGCATCTCCCATGGTGAGGGGCAGGCCCGGACCACCTGGCCTTGGCCCTCCCCGGGCTGGCTCTCATGTCCAGTTCAGTCGCCAGAAGTAGCCCTGTTTTCCGAGTCATCAGCCACCTTGATTCCTTGCCCGTGTTCTTTTGTTCTTTATGTTCTCAGCGCTGACCGGAGAGAGGCCTTCTGCCTCCTTATCGGCTGGGAAGGGCATCCACGTGTCTCAAGTCCTTTCTGGCCACAGCAGATGGAGCAAGGCCATAACTGAGAGAAAATAGAACTGCCCTGTTGGATCTGAAATTGTTCTCTTTGCTTTCTTCAAGAAGAGAACCAGGGCACGAGAGGCAGAAGCTACTTCTGCAAAGAGATCCCAGACTTTCATCGTGGCTCCAGAACCACGGCTGCAGTGTCCCGCGTTGACAGGCAGTGGGCAGAACTCCTTTGATTGACTGATTAATTGATTTTGATTTTTAGGGCCTCACCTGTAGCATAAGGAAGTTCCAGGCTAGGGGTCAAATCGGAGCCACAGCCACAGCCACAGCAACGAGGGATCCAAGCCTCCTCTGCGACCTACACCACAGCTTACAGCAACACCTGATCCTTAACCCACTGACTGAGGCCAGGATCGAACCCGCCTCCTCACGACCCTAGTCAGATTCGTTTCCACTGCGCCCCAACGGGGACTCCCCAGAACTCATCTTGTGTTTCTCTGAAGAAACTGTTCTCAAGTGCGAAGATCAGTTTTTCAGGAGCAAAATATCCTTCAATATTTTGAAGAAAGGCTTTAAAGCAGAAATTGAAGTGGTTTCCTTCCATGGATAAAGAGCCACTACCCAAAGCCAGATCTTTGTTTTGGTCACAATAATATGTTTTTTAAAAAATGAAATACTTCATAAATTGTTGCCTTTTTAGATATCACTCCTAATTTGATTACTACGAAATAATAGGCAGGCATTTTTCTTTTCTTTTCTTTTCTCTCTTGCTTTCTTTTTCAGCTGCACCCACAGCCTATGGAAGTTCTCGGGCCAAGGAGCGAATGTGAGCCACAGCTGCGACCTATGCCACAGCTATGGCCATGCCAGAGCCTTAACCCCCTGCGCCATGGAGGTATTTTTCAAATGAGGAAACCAGTGTTTGTCCAGGAGCACGCGGTTTTCCGAGGGGGGCCTTCAGCTGGAGGGTGCCCCCCCCACCCGTGAGACCGTGTGTGTGGGATCCCACTGGGGCGAAAGACCCCCGTGGTGACCGGCGCATTCACAGGGGCCTGCTGGGAAAATGGTGGACCCAGACTTTGTCTCTTTACTGCGCAGACTGACAGTAACTGACTGCAGCTTTACCCGGTTTCTGTGAGGACAGGACAGGCCGGCAAAGCGGCCTTAAGGCTCACACAGCCTTGACCATGCAGCCTCTTTGCCAGGAAGGTCACCGCCACCTGTGGGCTCCGGGGCTGCGTGTCTGGCTGGGGTTTGCAGGTCGGTGGACCCTGGGGGACCCCACGGCCTCTCCCTTTGACTCCCCGCCCTGGCCCTGGCCGGAGTCCACTAGCTGGATGTTCTCCTTCTGTGGCCCGTAGGAGCGTAACTCAGCTGTGTCCCTTCTGTCCCCCCTCTCCTCCCCCCACTGACCCTAAACAGACCCTTCTAGGGGGAGGTGGGAGGTGAAGGGGACTCCAGACCGGCCTCGACCTGCGCTTGCTCAGATGGAGACGAGGCCTGGGATGGGAGGTGAGTCATTCCGCAGCGGCGCGCCCCGAAATCCTTCCATCAATCACACTGGACCTCAAGGCGGCGGGAAATGATTCTGCAGAGAGAGCGGTAGGGGTTGGTCCAGAGGCCTCGTCTCCCCGCGTGGAGCCTCCACACCCCGCCCGGGTTCCAGCAGCTCCGGCGGGGAGAGCATCCCAGCGGGTTCTGCCTCGGCTCTTGCTCTGGGCAGGTGTCGCCCTGCTTCTCTTCCAGGGCGGCCCGTGAAATAAACGCCGTCTGGATAACGCCTTTCCACGGGTGGAAACCAACACGCAGAGCGGTGAAGTTACTTTGCCCAAAGTCCCAGAAAACACGGTGGGGCGGGGCCGGGGGCTCTGTGCCCTCAGACCACGTGGTCTAACGTCGTCGTCCCTGCCGCTGACCACAGGGAACGTTCCCGACCGGCCGCTGGGCTTTGCACCACACTCGCCATCGCCGAGGCAGCAGGTGCGGTCCGGGCCTTTTCACTCCTCTCTCACCAGGGAGTGACTTCACTGGGTCGAACGCGAGTGTGTGCAAACCGACCGGGGAAGCTTCGCAAATCTCTCCTTATCAGGCCGGCCTCGGCTGTGCAATAACTGTGTCCCCAGCGCAGGCCCGGAGGACGCTCGGTGGCTTCACCCCGCTGCCCTTGTGCAACGTGCCCCATCCAAACCCTCTTGCTCAAGACCACTCCCACGCCGGAGCCTGAGAACTGGAAGGCGCGGGGCCTCGGCCGGGAAGCACCGGGCGGAGACTCTCCGCAGGCCCCCGCCTCTTCCCGCGGCTCCCACGGGTGGGCGGGGCCAGCCTCGGGCCTCCGTTTCCCCTCTTTAAAAGGTCAGAGGTGCCTGACCTTCCTTCCTCCTAAGTGAGGATCAGATGAGCCGAAGTTATTGAGCAGATGCGAAGGGATGGAATTGTTACTCCTGATGGTTCCAGGGCGTCAGTTGGTCTCCCAGGGTCACAACTGCATAGTGTGGACATGGCAGCCCTGGAGTTGGCTAGATGCCAGCTGCCCACGGCCACAGGGTCACCTCCTGACCCTTCGGTTTCTCATTTTCCTTCCTGGGCATCCATCCCTTTGCCCCTGAGGTGGCTTGGGACCTCCCATTTTGTGTCATCAGAAAGAATGTGCCCGTGTGCTCATAACTGTGACCTTGAGCGTTCATAGCATCTTCTTGGTGAAATGAGGAGGACAGAACCCACACGACGGGCGGAGCGGAGCGGAGTGAGGTTGTGGGTGGGAAAACACAGATTGTAAAGGCGGCAGACGATCGCGAGAAGGCTGTTGATCACTGAAGGTAGTTTTTCAGAATTTCTCTATTTGTTTTTTTTTTAGGTACTATGAATGTGTTTTGGAACTGAAATCGCTTAATTGTTTTTAACAGGAAAATCTGTTTCATAGTATTAAATCTCTCTCTCACAGTATTAAAATATGACTTGTGTTCATATTTATAAAAGAAAATTACACTCACAAATAATGATATCTGATTAAGGAGAACTAGAATTGAAGAAATGCGCCATGGTGCTCGCACAGCTTCCGTGTGCGTGACAAGGAGGCACAAGGTCCCAAACAGGCACGGGATGAAGAAGCAGAGGTCTCCAGGTGCTGTTCCCACCACATGTCACCTGTCCTGCCGTCACCGCTTCTCTGGGCGCACTCCCGGCTGATACGGTCAGAAGTGTGACCATGGTGGAGAGACGCCACTCCTGCATGCTTTCTTTCATTTATTCACGCGATAAGCATCACTACATCCCGAGCAAGTGGCAAACCCTGGGCTTGATGCTGACGACGTGCCCCAGTGACTCAGCAGAAGTCCTGCACTAACAGCCTGACGTCACGAGGTGGGGTCTCCGTGCTGCCGCAGTAATAACCTGACACGTGCGCAGCCCCTGGGATGGAAGGGGCAGCTGCTGCGGGGATGGGGCTGGATCACTGCCGCCGCCTGCCTCCTCCAATGCACTCGCTGGCAGGTGTCTTTGCTTTGGGGCTGATGTGGCCAAATGCAGCCTCTGTGAAGGAGAGACGTGACGTCAGCCAGGTGTGTGCCAGACCCGATCCAGAGGCACCTGCAGCTTAGCATGAAACCCACGGGCCCTGGGAGGTGTCTGCTCCCCCACATGTGTTCTGGTCTCCGAGTGATGGTGAGGCCTGTCCCCACCCTCCCTGGGCCCAGGGTCACCTCCCAGGCTGGGGAACGCTGAGCCCAGGCCAGTGAGGCAGCCTGCTGTCCCAGGGTAGATGCCCATGGCCGGCAGTCAGCAGGGCCTGTCCCCGCCTTCCTTTGTCCCTGCTGGCCTAGGCTTGCCCTCCACTGCCCTGTCCTTGGTCCTGTGTCGTAGGCCACAGCTCACACTGGAGCTTGCCCTTTCACGTTTGTGGTCTTGGTCAGCATGAGGGAGGGGAGGTGGGCAACGGGGGTGTGAGATGTCTAATTTACAGGGGCCCCTGGGAGATGTGCAGAGGTGACAAGCTCAGCAGGACACGGCTCTGTTTGTGAGGCCACAAGATGTTGGGTGAGGAAGGCAGGTGCACGAGGAGATGAGCCCGATAAAAGGAGAAAACATGACCGGGGGAGCGCAGAGGAGCCGGAGGCGAGGCTGGGCGGAGGCTTTGGTGGAGTCCCAGGCCGGAGCAGGTGGAACTCTGTGCCCTTTGAAGGGGAGCCAACCGGCCGGACCGGGGTGCAGGGATGAGCCAGCCGTGAGCAGGGGGATGCAGGGGCACCAAAAAAAAAGGACAGAGGCGGGCGGGTGCCTCAGGTGTACCTCCTGCCACATTCTTCCAGTCCTAAGACCTCCCAGAGCATGGAGAGGCGGAGGGCCTGGCTGTAGCCATTACACAGACTGGGGCCATCAGGGCTCAGCGGGCAGGGGCTCCATCCAGGCCAGGCTGGAAGCAGCAGCATGATGCGGGCAGTGGATGGAGGGCAGGGAAGGGACGGGCCCAGGCAGCCGGGGCCACTGGAGGAAACTGCCCGGCGACAGGGAGATCAGGGTTCTGGGCGAGGCCGCCCTCCCTCCCTCGCTGGGTCCAGACCGGTGCTTATCTCTAAATCAAGCACGCATGCGGCCAGGATGCATGTCTTCAGGGGCCTCCAGAGAGTTGGAAACCACATCCGTACCTTGGCTTCTACACGAGAGGAACTGCCGGGTGCTGGAGAGCCCCTGGGCTCCAGCAGCTGCCTCCGCTTCCTCCCAGCAGCCTCTGCTCGGCGCGGTGGGATCAGGTCTCCTCCCCGCTGGAGCGCGGGCTGGCTGCTATTCTTGGCTTTTCCACATGTGCCCTTCCCCCCGTCCCCCTTCCCGCTCCCCGGCCTCTCGGAGCCCAGGCACACTTAGCACTCCTGCCCCCAACACACAACCAACATTTGTACTGTCTCTGCCCTTCTGTCACATAGCGCCTGGCGCTCGGCGCTGGGTGATGCTTCAAACAAACCTTGGCACTAAGCCCAGGCCTGGAGGGAGGGGCCGCCTCCACTGGGCACCTTCTCTGCGCCAGGCATCTGGGGCACTCCCAGGCCCATCTCACGGACCGTGTTCCCATCCCTCTTTCCAGCACCAAACCTTGTGTGTCGCTCACACCCACAGGGCCTTGGAGGGGGAAGGGCAGGAGCCAGAGGGCAGAGCCCAGGGCTGGGGGACCTCTCAGGAGACGGCTCCCTGGGATGTGGCCTCAGTCTCCCCATCTGTAAAAGGGAGCAGTACTAAGCTTGGCAGGTGAAATTACAAAATTATCCGCTTGCCTGGCTCCGAGCAGCCACTCCATCAACGCAAGGCCCTTTCATTGCCTGGGCTGGGAGGGGGATGACCTGCCTGCCTCCTGTCTCTGGAGGCGGCTGAAGGCAGACCCACGGAGGCCTGACGGAGACCCAGGCAGGGGGATCGTGGTGCAGCCGAAAGAAGAACTGGAAGCACAGGCTGGCAGGTCAGCTGCCTGAGTGGAGGCCGCGAGGGAAAGCTCACGTTTGGAGAGAGAGAGAGAGCTGTCACGTGGTCAGGTGGCTACTGTACTTGTCAGAGTGTTTTTCCAGCCACGGTCCAGGCTCAGGCGCTGCTGGCCGGGCTTCCCCGGGTGTCTGAACAGCAGGCACCGCCGCTGTGCTCTGCTATGTTCTCCCCCAGAGCATGGGACGGGCCGAGCGGTGGAGAATCACCCCAGAGACCTGCTCCCGCACGTGGCCTGGGTTGGGGGTGTCGGACTTCCTCGGTCCTCACCTGCCGCCTGAGAAGCTGAGGAGCCTGCCACCTCCAGGGCAGCATGGCACAGAGGCTGGCACAGAACAGCGGGTCCGTCAACACCCATCATGCCAGCCCCTCGTCCTCCACAGCCTTGTAACTTTCAACACTGGCGCTGAGCTCCCCGGGCCCTCGTTCCAGGTTATAATGAAGCGATAGAAAGGTGCATCGCTTAATTTCCAAAACTGCAACCACGATCCGTGCCAGCAAAAACTCGAGAATTCGGCTCATGTGGATGAGGTCTGCCGGGCAGGATTGAGGAATCAATGTCCCTTCACCGCTCAGGGTCCCTTCACCCAGTTACAGACTCAATTCCTGGAGCAGGAGTGAGGAGCAAGACGTCCCTGTGGGGGTCTGAGGCCAAGGTGGTGTTTGCACCCCCGGGAGCCCATGGTCCAGGGCTGACCATGTGCACGGGGACCAGGTGTGGCTCTGCAGGTCCCAGGTGCAGGTGGGAAGTGGGGGGACACGCAGCAGCTCCCCCGACTCTCAGCTCTACTTCCGATTTGAGGCTCCATTCTGACTCTGCAGGTTCAGCCCCAAGGAGCTTCCCGGTAGGGCTCAGACAAGGGAGAAAGAAGTGCGATTTGGACCCAAAAGCAGAGCATGGATTCGGGAGGAGGAGCTGGAGGTGCAGAGGGTGGTTCAGGGGTGTTTCAGGACCTCACCAGAGGAGGAGGCAACCCTGGTTCCTGGATCCTCAGGGACCACTTCTGGTTGCCCAGTTTTCCAGAACATGTCCCTGCCAGCCCCACCTGCAACCACAGGTGAGATCCAGCAACACCTCTGAACTCGGTGTCAGCTTGAAGGCGGGATCAGGAGAGTCTTGGGGTGGCTGGATTTAAGAATATTCCCTACGTACCATGAGGAGCGAAGAACACTGGTTCCCAGAGAAAGAGGAGCTGCAGATGAGCAGCAGTGTGTGTGTGTGTGTGTGTGTGTGTGTGTGTGTGTGTGTGTGTGTGTGTGAAAGAGAGAGAGAGAGAGAGAGAGAGATGGAGAGAGAGCTGAAATGCCCCCTCTGGGTTCAGAGAGGGGGTCTGCGTACGCAGTCACAAACGTTCCCCTTTTGCTCAGCTCACTGGAGGTGACCTCTGGGCTGGCCACCAGCCTGTGCACTTAGCAGCCCCCAGCAGCACTGTGCCTTCCCGAGAGCATTGTTCTTGCTACCGCCTCAAGCACCGTGGGAGGGTGTACAGGCCTCTCATCCAGAAGCCCCGGGTCCCACCCTGGCTCTGCCAGTGATGCTCTGAGTGACTCTGGGCAAAAACCACTTCCCACTTTGGGCCAACTTCCTCTTCTCCGACATGAGGAGGGCCTGGATCCTACCTCAGGCCAGTCCAGCTCTGCTCCAAAGAGCCTGGCCGGAGTTCTGATCCCGTAGGCTTTGTCATCTCCAGGGGCATCTTCACTAGATCCATTGTAGCCTGTTTGGAACCCTTTGATGTGGGGGTGTCTACATGGGGCCAGGTCACAGCTGCCCTTCCAAGCGCGGGCAACATGCCCAGCCCCTCCGGCTGTGCATTGCATAATTCCAGAAGTCACCCGATTTGTAGACCACTCTGTGAATGGTGGCCCCGCTGGGCATCCCGGTGGCCTCACTTCCCTCGCCTGGCCATGCACATCGCTTTGTAAGAGCCGTGAGAGCAGAGGAAGTACCCGTTGGATGCAATGTCAGGGTTCATGGGTACCACCCTCTGAACCGGGGGTCAGGGGCCTGGTCCCAACTTAGCTCCTGACTTGTACAATCTCGGACTTTCCCTCCCCAAGCCCCATGTTCTGACCCGCAGAAGGTGGAGGTGATTTCTTCGGCCCTCGCTGGCATGGGTGCCACGATTGGATTACTCAGATCGGACACCTGGGGGAAGCTAGACCTACGCACAGCCGCCTCTCTGAGATGTTGGAGAAATCATTCTGGTGCCACCAGAAATCTTCCCACCTGTCAGCAGCTGGGCTATTCAGGAAACAAGCCAGAGGTTATGGCTCAAATGCTCCAAAGCATTTCGAGGGGCTGGGCGGTAACTCACACATAGAAAATCATCTTTGCAAGGGTCTCTACACGGGTTGCCCGTTTGAAGCCCGAGTCCATTAAGATGGGGATGCAGTGACTCGCCTGTGACTCCCGGGAGTCATCAGAACGCACAGCCTTTCAGAAGCGCAGAAACTCTCAAGCCAGCCTGGATCCCTTAAGGTGCTTTTGATCTGAGAGGAGCTGATGAGGATATGTCACCAGCCCTTCGTTGGTATTAGTCCCCAGCAACAGTGACAACAGCTGGCCACATCTCTTTGTTCATTTCACCAATTGATCTTAGAGACAACGTTTAAATGCCCGGGAGAAGAACCATCTGTGAAAATGAATTGGGAGGCTATGATGCAAACTCCCTTATCGAGGTTGCATTGTGTGCTTGGCATCGATTTCATTATCTCCCATTTCCTACTTCTAATGTAATGACCAGCCTTTTCCTGTTGCCCAAGGGCAGCAATTTCCACTTTAGACAACACAGTTCTTACATATCCTTTGGTAATCGTGGACACCTTGATGGGTCCCCCTTATTCTCTCTGCAGGGGTGTCCTGCCCCCTCCCAAGCAGAAATGCCAGACTCTAGTCTCTCCTTTGCCGGCAGGAAACCAGTGGCCAAAGCTTCACTCAGCAATCTGAGATTGCACCTCTCACGTGGCAGTGAAATTGGAGTAGTATTTAAATGCCAGAAAGGAGCCGCTTCTAAGGGCGCTGTCAGCTACCCAGCCTTCGGGAAAATGAGGGCCAGTGAGTGGCTTCTCGGAGGGACAGACCACCAGGAGAAGGAAGCTCCTCCTGAAGTAAACAGCAACGCCGTCCTGTCTAGAAACAAGACTTTCTCACTAGACCCCAGGAGCATCCTCGCTGGGGTGAAGGAAGGCGCTGAGTGTCCTCTCTGGGGGAGGTCCCGAGAGTGAGGCATCTCTTCGTAGGTGGTGAGGGTCTAGGCCAGGTGAGCTCAGAACTTCCGGGCTCAGGAAGAGCCCAGGTGTCGGGAGCCACGATCTGGGGGCCAGAGGAAGGGGGATCACAGACTGAGAAAGGGAGCCTGGCCAAACCAAGGGGCTGGTTAGTGCCTGAGAAGATGACGGAACGCTAGTGGAAGGGCCCTGAGGAGAGCTGCACAGTGTCCTGCTTGTGGGACCTTCCAGACACAGAGGCCAGAGACTGGCGGAGGAGGGACTTAGTTGGGCTGGAAGGAAAGGAACAGGTCAGAAGGCAGGGCTTGCAGGTGACCGATGCTCTCTAAGTCACTAAGCTTTCATGCCCTGCGTCCTCACAGGAGCTGGGAAGTAAGGAGAATTCTCACTCTGTAAACACAAAACTAGGCTCAGGAAGGTGAAGAAGTTTGCCGAAGGTCAGGAAGATGACAATGCAGGAAACTGAGACAACGAATCAGGAGAGGCATTCTCCAAAGGCCATGTTTGGTTTTCTTTTCTTTTCTTTCTATGACCACACCTGTGGCATATGGAAGTTCCCAGGCGAGGGGTCGAATCAGAGCTGCAGTTGCAGGCCTACCCCACAGCCACAGCAATGCCAGATCTGAGCCGCATCTGCAACCTACACCACAGCTTGTGGCAACACCTGATCCTTAACCCACTGAGCGAGGCCAGGGATCGAACCCGCAGCCTCATGGAACACTATGTCAGGTTCTTAACCCACTGAGTCATAGTGGGAACTCTCTAAAACCACGGTTTTATCACTAGGGTCTTGTCGCTCAAGATCGGAAGACAGGCGGCACCTGTATCACCTGAGAGTTTGCTAGAAATTCAGACCCTTGAGCCCTGCCTCAGACCTCAGACAGAATCAGTCTGCATTCTATCAAGAGTCTCAGGTGATGAGTCTGCCTTCCTGTGGTTTGTCCCTGAATCCTTTCGGGTCAGCACCCAAGCCAGGTGGTGGCCAGTTCCCAGGTCAGGGAGAGGCTGTGGAATCTGGAGCAGAAGCCCTGTGAGGCATAACAAGCAAAGTTTCTCTGAGGAATTAGTGTGCTGATGTGATAACAAAATGCAGAGAGAAAGTGAGAGTACGTGAAATACCAAAAGATCCGCAGAGGTTGCCTGTCTCATTAAGTTTGAGGTCATGAGCTCTTTGTCCATCTCTCCATCAACCACTCCTCAACATCACTGAGGATAAACAGCCTTGAAAGGATGCAGGGTCTGCCATATCGTCAACTTATTTTGCCAGCTTGGTCAATGCAGAGGAGTTAAAATGTCCTGTCTTCAGATTTAAGCTGAGCTTCTAAATGTAAGTGATCAGAGTTCTCACCTATTGGACATGACCACTGTGCAGTAGTCTTTAGGAGATGGGGTATCTCTTAAATTAAAGGGAGAACAAGACCATGCAGAAATCAAATGAAAGGACAGTAGTCCAATCAGGGCCAGTAACACAGCCGAGGAGAAGGTACAGGTATAAGGCAGAAGGTTTAGAAAAGAGGAGAGGGGGAAGACGTGAGTTAATGCTTTTGCCAAAAGTGCCCATATAAAAAGAACTGGGCAGATACTAGCATTCGAGAGACCTGAAGAGTCCCAGGAACCATCCTGGGAGTTTCCCAGCATCCTCAGATGTTGTCCATTATCCTGGGCCCTTAATTACTTCCTGTCCGCTATAGATGTCGAAGTGGTACCATGGCTGCATCCATGGATATCGCTAGAAAGGAATAGAGTTGACGCTCTGTATCCATGGTTCTGCATCTGTGAATTCAACCAACCACAAATCGTGTGGTACTGTAATGTTTATTGGGAAATACTTGCATGTAAGTAGACCCATGCTGTTCAGACCCATGCTGTTCAAACCCATGCTGTTTCAGTGCCAACTGTACTTCATGTTGCAAGTGAACAAAATAACTGTAGTTGGCATCCTGTGAGTTTCCATTGACTCATGCATGTCATGAATTCATTTCTGAGAATGTGGTCACTTCAAGATGCACTGGCAAAACGGATCCTCTCCAGTCTGAAAAAGCTGAGGTCTTTGCCCTTGACCTGGACAATGGACCTTCTTTCCTGACATGATGCCGTCACGTCATCACCCCATATCTGTTCCACAGCTTTAAAAAAAATTTAATTGAATAGTCACCTATTCCCAAATGTCTGGTCTCTAGCCCATCCTTAGGTCCTGAATCAAGTTTGACTGAGACACTCAGTACTTAAAAGTTCCGCAATCACGTCCCTCTCCCCACTTGTGCAGGTAGCATTATTTAAGACCATCATTCTCCCGGGAGGCTGAGTGGGAGGCTCCTGTTGGGTCCCCAGCTGCTGGCTGGCCATGCCCTCGGCACACTCCAGTTTGTGGACAGTGACTTTGAGGTCCTTCTCAGTCCATCCGGTCCTCTGAGTCCCTTGTTCATGGCAGAATTCATGCTTTTGGAGTCTGACGCCCGGCCGAGATTAGTCTCCTCACGAGGTGGCTAGGATCTAGTCTTTGGAACCCATTTTCTAGGTACTTTCATCCTGCGTGGCATCGTATACCAAATACGCTGAAGATCTACACCCCATTTAGCACTGAAATCCTGTAGCCTCCTACCTGTCCCAATCCCAGTCTTAAAGCCGACACTTTTTCTTGAGCACTGACTGAGACATGCCCCTCTTGGACACCCTTGTCCAGCTTCCTCTACTGCAGACAGCATCTTCAGTCCTGGGGTTGCTCCAATCTCTGCTTGCTTGTCCTGGCTGACATGTTAAACACTACCTAGACCCAGCCCTGTAACTCCTTACATGGCTAAAGATAGAGTTCTTTCCATAGAAGTCACCTAATTTTAAGACAGAGGAGCTCAAACAGCCACCAGAGTGAAGGAAGTGCATTTGTGACAATTTCACATAGAAAAGTTTAACAGGGAGTTCCCGTGGTGGCGCAGTGGTTAACAAATCCGACTAGGAACCATGAGGTTGCGGGTTCGGTCCCTGCCCTTGCTCGGTGGGTTAACGATCTGGCATTGCCATGAGGTGTAGGTTGCAGACGCGGCTCGGATCCCGCGTTGCTCTGGCTCTGGCTTAGGCCGGCAGCTACGGCTCCGATTCGACCCCTAGCCTGGAAACCTCCATATGCCGCGGGAGCGGCCCAAGAAATAGCAAAAAGACAAAAAAAAAAAGAAAAAAAAGAAAAAAAAAGAAAGAAAGAAAGAAAGAAAAGTTTAACAAACGTCATGAAGAAGAATTAAGAAAGGGCACCTCCAAACAGAGGAAGTGGGGTAACCCTGGCAGGGACTAGGCAATCACCAAGCTCAGCAGGAAATGGAAAGGAGATTAGTCTGTGGGGAGGCACCCTGGTGGAAAGTGGGGAGGGGTGCAGCTGCCTGGAGCTTGGGCCCCTCCCTCAGTGGGCGCAGTGGTAAAGGTACACTGCTAGTTCTGTGCTGAAGTGCAAGCAACGAGCCTTCATTTACTGTTTAAACGAAGAATGCTAAATAGCCGAAGTTAAGATTTCAGGCTTCCAACCTATGTCAAAACTACTATGAAAATGTGAAACAGACTAAGATGAGAAATTGATTTCCATGTACTATTTCCCTTTTTAACCCTTTGCAACAATTTCAACTATAGACAAGCCATCAAAATCATCTATGTGAACCACCTCTATAATTCTCACTAGATGTTCAAAAGTAGAATTACACTCAATCATATATGTACACAGAGATACATATATATACAAGTATACATAATACATATGTCATATGTATATATACACACACATATATACATACACACACACACACAATTTGTCAGGGAGAAATTAAGTGAATAACCCCATGTGGTTACAACCTCAAAAATGGTGGCAATACTAGAATGTTGCTTCTGAGTCACTAATTTTAGTTAATATAGTGATTAGAAAAGGAATTCTAACATTCCTTTAGCCAAATATAATGAGACGGGCTCATACTGTTTTTAATAGGCTTTTCATAGATAATCCTTCAAGTATAGAGAAACAGAGGGGTTGGGAAAAGTCCATTCAAAAGCAAATTATACCCTTTTGATACCAGGTCCTGTGCAGATACAAAGCCTAGTTTCTCTCCCTTTAGCAAATTCAAAAATTAAATGGGATATAATGGATTATATAGATGGGGTAACAAAGATTAAGAAAGCCTTAAGGTAAGTGTCAAAGATAGACATAAAATGCATTCTGCCCTTCTCTGCTCATCATGCTCTGTTTTGCTACTTGAAGAATTTTCCCTGGTTGGTTAGGAGCCTTAGAACACTTCTAATCTGCCCCTGCTCCTTGCCATCTGTGAGGTCTAAAATCCCTATTGTCATCAGGCAAAGAAGACAGACCAATGTATTTTATAAGTATAGATACGAAAACAAAATACTAGCAAAATACTAGCAGACAAAATCTAGCCACATATTGAATGAATTATAGATCATGTGTATACACACCAAGTAGGATTATCCCAGGAATGCAAGCTTGGTTTAATATCTGAAAAACAATTAATGTAAGAAAACATATCAATAAAATATAGGAAAAGCCCATATGATCATCTAAATTGTTGCGGAAAAAGCATTTGACAAAAATCTATCCCCTTCCTGATTTAAAAAAGCACTCAGAAAACTAAGAATAGGAGTTCCTGTCGTGGCACAGTGGTTAACGAATCCAACTAGGAACCATGAGGTTGTGGGTTTGATCCCTGGCCTCGCTCAGTGGGTTAAGGATCCAGCGTTGCCATGAGCTGTCGTGTAGGTCGCAGATGTGGCTCAGAACTGGCGTTGCTGTGGCTCTGGTGTAGGCTGGCGGCTACAGCTCCGATGGGACCCCTACCCTGGGAGCCTCCATATGCCATGGGAGCAGCCCTAGAAAGACAAAAAAAAAAAAAAGAAAGAAACTTATTTTTCACAATTCTTGAGGTTAGAAGCCCTCGATAAAGGTATCATCAGAGTTGGTTTCTGGTGAGGCCTCTCTTTCTAGCTTGTAAACAGGGGCCTTCTTATTGCATCCTCACCCACCATGTCCTCTGTCTACTCCTGGGGAGAGCAGGAGAGAGGATTCTGGTATATCTTCCTCTTTTTATAAGAACACGAGGGCTACAGAATTAGGACCTTACCTTAATGGCTTCATTTAAACCAGGTTATCTCTCCTTAAAGTCCCTACCTCCAAATGTAGTCCCACTCAGGCTTGTTCTAGCTTACTGAATGTGGATTTGGGGTGGACACAGTTCACCCCATAACCAAGGGAGTGTCCTGAACCTGATTAAAGGTGTCTACGAAAAGCCCACAGCTACCATTTTAATAGGAAAAGACTGAACACTTTTTTAAAGATCAGGAATAGGGCAAGGGTTTCTCCACTTTCACTGCTCCTATTCCTCATTGTACTGGAAGTTCTAGCCAGAGCAAGTATGTAAGAAAAGGTGATAAAACATACTCACGTTATAAAGGATGAAGTAAAACTATCTTTATTTGCAGATGTTATGCTTTTATATATAGAATATCCTAAAGAAGCCCCCCGAAAAGTATGGAATCAATAAATGAAGCCAGCAAGTTTGCAGGAAACAATACCAACATGCAAAAACCGGTTGTAATTCTATGCGCTAACAAGGAACAGTGCAAAAATGAAATTAGAAAAACAATTCCATTTGTAGTAGCAGCCAAAAGAATAAAGCTCTTAAGAATAAATTTAATCAAGGAGTGGCAACACATGGACAGGGAGAAATATAAAACATTGCTGAAAGAAATTAAGGAGATACACGTAAATGAAAAAGCATACTGTGTTAATGGATTGGAGAATTTGATATTATTAAGATGGAAATACACCCCAACATGATGTACAGATTCAACACAAACCCTATCAAAATCATAATGGTCTCTTTTACAGAAATGGAAAAGTCACCTCTAAATTCCAAATTTCAAGTGACCTTGAATGCCAAAACAATCTTGACAGGAAAAGAAAAACAAATTTGGAACACCGACACTTCTCATTTGCAAAGCTTACTACAAATCTTCAGTGTGCATTGGCATAAGCATAGACATATAGATCAATGGGACAGAACTGAGAGTCCAGAAATAAACCCATGTATCTATGGCTACTTGACTTTTGATGAGAGTGCCAAAACCATTCAACCAATAAGGAAGTGTCTTCCACACATGGTATTGGTACAACTGGATAGCCAATATGCCAAAGAATGAAACTGGGAGTTCTCGTTATGGCGCCGTGGAAATGCATCTGACTAGCATCCATGAGGATGCAGGTTCGATCCCTGGCCTTGCTCAGTAGGTTAAGGATCTGGCGTTGCTGTCAGCTGTGGTGTAGGTCACAGATCCAGCTCAGTTCTAGCACTGGTGTGGCTGTGGTGTAGGCTGGCAGCTGTAGCTCCAATTCAACCCTTAGCCTGGGAACCTCCCTGTGCTGCTGATACAGCCCTAAAAGACAAAAAAAGAAAAAGAAAAAGAAATTGAACCATTACCTCATAAAATATACAAATATTAACTCAAAATGTATCAACAACCTAAATATAAGGACTAAAATATTACAACTATTTGAAGAAAGCATAAGAGTAAATATTTATGACCATAGATTTGGCAGATTTCTTAGATATGACACCAAAAGTACAAACAAAAAGGGACAGACAGGTACATTGGATTTCATCAAAGGTAAAAATTCTGTGCGTCAAAGGGTATTGTCAAGAGAGAGAAAAGGCAATTTGCAGAATGGAAGAAAATATTTACATCCTAAGTCTGATGAGGATCCATCACCTAAATTACTTAAGAACGCTTACGACTTTACAACAAAAAACGCAAACACACAAACTTAAAAATGCACAGAGGATTTGAATAGACGTTTCTCCAAAGACGACGGCCAATGACCAACAAGCATGTGGAAAAAAGCTCCACATCATTCGTCATCAGGGAAAGTGAATTCTAAACCCAGTGAGATAGCCCTTTGTACTCCCTGGGATGGCATAATTTAAAAAGTGGAAAGTAACAAGTGTCAGTGAGAATACGGAGAAAGTGGACCATTTATATACTGCTCGTGGGAATGTACATGCCATGACTGCTGTGGAAAACAGTCTGGTTATCCTTCAATAACTTAAACATGGAATTATCCTGTCACCCAGCAATTTCCTTCCTAATAATGTCCTCAAAAGAATTTAAAACATGTGGGCAGAGAGAAACTTACACATGAATATTCAGAGCAGCACTATTTATGATAACTACAAAGTAGAAATTACCCAAATGTCCATCAACTGGCAAATAGGTGAACAAATTGTGGCCTATCCACACAGCAGGGAATATGGAGTGACTTCTTAATGGGAGCAAGTTCCCATCTGGGGTGACAAAAAAATTCTGAACCAAAGAGTAATGATAGCTGCTAAATATTTTTAGATTACAGTTTCTAAAAAGCGTCATAACTAATGTTGTTTCATGCTTGAAACTTTTTAAGATGTTTGCACATGACAAACATGATGGAACTCAAGGAAGTCGTATTATTGTCATTTCATACGAGAAGAAACACAAGAGCAGTCTTCCTTAGGCACTAAACCTCTGCCTAAAACTTAGTAGAAACTTAAAAGATGGATAAATGAATGTATGAACAAATAAATGTACAGACAAACTGGGATTCAGGAAGCTTAGTGGACACTCCCACGTTTACATAACTGAAGGAGCACTAATATGCACGGTGAGCTACCTGCAGTTCACTTCATGTTGTCAGAGGGAATTGAGCCAGAATGTAAGCCGGTACTTTCAGTCTCTGCCTGTCACATCCTTCCCACTGCATCACACTGTCTGCCAGAAATACGTTTCCAGCATTATTTTTTATGTACTTCAAGGAATTGTTAATAATTTAGAAAAATAATTGATGAACATACATCATCCTCCATTCGTTTAGGCAGCATTAAAAAAAAAAAAAAAACTCTAGACAAGAGCCAAAGTTCCACAAGGCTACAAGGCCAGATTTTCTACATGTAGTTTTGATAAACTAAGAATTTCCTCATGGTGTTTGCGTGTTTCTATTCCTCATGTTGAGCACGTGCTCCTCACCACGTACACACACGCACCATCAGCCCTCGGTTGTCGGGGTCTACAGAACCCAGGAGCTCAGGGTCGTGCTCCCAGGCAAGAGGGGTCTCTTCGGTCTGTTCATAAACCCATGGGGTACGGTAGAGGTAGTTCTAACAAGGGGCTGAGTTCTTGTCACTTTAGCTCATGCAGTATGACATGTAAGGTTAGAGAGGGACTGTTCCCACAGGGCCCCAAGCATCACTTCAAAATGAAAATCTGTATCTCGTTGTCAAGAGATTTTTTTTTTTTTACTTGACAGAAAACATAAATATGTGGACAATTTATTGGATTAAAACACTCGTTTAATCTGGATATTGAATCACAGGTGTATGTATTTAGATACAAAGACTTGGCACTAAGAATTTAGGGGATTAGGAAACAACCTAAACGTCCATCAACAGATGAATGGATTAAGAAGATGTGGTACATATACGCAATGGAATACTACTCAGCCATGAAAAGAACAAAATAATGCCATTTGCAGCAATAAGGATGCAGCTAGAGATTCTCATACTAAGTGAAAAGTCATCCAGAGAAAGACAAATACCATATGAGATCACTTATAAGTGGAATCTAAACTACAGCACAAACAAAAATATCTATAAAACTGAAACAGATTCACAGGGTGTGGGGGAGGGAGATGGACAGGGATTTGGAGATTACTAGATGTAAACTATTGTATTTAGAACGGATAAGCAATGAGGTCCTACTATTTAGCCCAGGGGTGCAGGGAACTATATCCAGTCTCTTGGGATAGACCGTGCTGGAAGGTAATATAAGAAAAGGTATACACATGTGTACACACACACATGACCGGGTCACTTTGCTAAACAGCAGAAATTGGCACAACACTGTAAATCAACTATAATAAACACGTAAAAAAAACAATTTAGAGGGTTTAAAGACACACAGTGCTGTAAATAAAATAGATAACCAGCAAGGACCTACTGTAATATCTTATAAAAACCAGTAAGGGAAAAAAATCTTAAAAAGAACATATACCCACACGCGTCATATGTATAACTGAACTACTTTTTTGCTCTCACACCTGAAACTAACACAGCATTGTAAAGTAACTGTATTTTAATTAAAAAATTTAAAAGGAATTTAAAAATAAATGAATAGGAGTTCCCATCACAGTTCAGTGGTAATGAACCCAACTAGGATCCATGAGAACACAGGTTTGATCCCTGGCCTTGCTCAGTGGATTAAGGGTCCGGTGTTGCCATGAACTGTGGTTGCGTATGTGGCTCAGACCCCGCGATGCTGTAGCTGTGGCCTAGGCCAGCGGCTGCAGCTCCCATTCGACCCCTAGCCTGGGAAACTCCATGGGCTGTGGGCGCAGTTCCCAAAACAAAAACGGAATGAATAAAAATAAAATTAATATTTTAATAACAATAAAAATACTGATATTCCTTGGTTTTATTTTTTAAAATTAGATAATTAAAGACAACACTCAGGATCCAACACTTGGGAAGCAATCGCGCGTCCTGGCTGAGAGCTCCATGTCTGAAGTCCGACCGCCTGGACAAGAGTCCCAGCACCCATCCTTCCCAGGGGTACCCATCACCTTCGCCAAGTCTATCGCGGCCCCCTTGTCTTCATCTCTTAAATGAGTTAATGACAATACCTAACCCAGAGTCTTAGTATGAGAATTAACATGAAAACACTTAGCACAGTGTCTGGCAAATAATAATCACTCAAAAATATATGTTGTTATAAAAACCATGCATATGGTGGTGTATTTGAGTTGATGAGCCACATCAAGACACAGTTGTGGAGTTCCCCCTGTGGTGTAGCGAGTTAAGGACCTGACTGCAGTGGGTTGGATCCCTGGTGGGGAAATGTCCATATGCTACAGGTGCCGTCTTAAAAAAAAAAAGAAAAGAAAAAAAAGTGAATATTTCTTTAAAAAAAAAAAAGTTGAAAACCACGATAAAAATGGTGGTTTGGGCCTCTGAAGCAATGAACTTTCAAACACAGAGTTTCTCTCTAAAACAGATTTCCAGGCACAGTGTCCTCAGCATGAAAAGACGAATTTTTAAAAAGGCTGCATTCTGTGGTCCAAGACGCTCAAAAGAAAGTGTGCTCACAATAGCCAGGACATGGAAACAATCCAAATGTCCATCGACAGAGGATTGGATTCGGAAGATGTGGTATATATACACAATGGAATACTACTCAGCCATAAAAAAGGATGACATAATGCCATTTGCAGCAACATGGATGGAACTAGAGAATCTCATACTGAGTGAAATGAGCCAGAAAGACAAAGACAGATACCATATGATATCACTTATAACTGGAATCTAATATCCAGCACAAATGAACATCTCCTCAGAAAAGAAAATCATGGACTTGGAGAAGAGACTTGTGGCTGCCTGATGGGAGGGGGAGGGAGTGGGAGGGATCGGGAGCTTGGGCTTATCAGACACAACTTAGAATAGATTTACAAGGAGATCCTGCTGAATAGCATTGAGAACTATGTCTAGATACTCATGTTGCAACAGAAGAAAGGGTGGGGGAAAAACTGTAATTGTAATGTGTACATGTAAGGATAACCTGACCCCCTTGCTGTACAGTGGGAAAAGAAAAAAAAATTAAAAAAAAAAAAAGAAAGTGTGCTCAGGGAGCCCTGGGTGATGCTCAGAAACGCTCAGGGATCCAGCTCAGGATGGAATCTTCAAAGAATTTGCACAAGATGGAAAGAATAAGAAATCCAGGACAAAAGTACAAGCTGGTGCCCGGTCATCAGAAGGTGGTGAGGCTCATGGAAAACTGACCACAGCAAAGGTTGCTCTGTAAGCTCGGTTCCTAGAAGAAGCATGAGAGAGGAGTGGCCATGGCTGGTGGCGGAAAGTATGGGGAATTCCTGACAAGAGGAAAACGAAGCCCAAGATGAATGGGGAAATGAGAGCCTCGGACTCCGGCTGAATCAGTTCCAGGCCAAGGAAACTACATCCAGGCAATAGCACAAACCTCGAGGGGCTGACTCGATCCCTCTCCATGGAGGGGTGGTGGCTCTGGACGCAAGACCAGCCTGGGATCGAATTCCTGCTCTGCCCAGTTCACTCTGGGCTCTTCTTTCTCTCTCTCTAAGCACCGTCTGTTCATCTATATGACGAGCCTGGTAAGATTAGGTTGCAACATAAATCAAAGCCAATACCGGACCTTTTTTTATCTCCCCAATTGACAATTTGATGTGATTCGGTCTAATACCTGATTTGCATACATGTTAACGTTAATGAGATTAGATGACATATAAGTCAACTGTGGTTAGTTCACAGGACAGGTGAGCTCTGGTTCACCTTATTGGAAAATTTGACAGCAAGCTGGAGAGGGGAAAGTACCAGAAAATATCCTGATTTTACACTTATAGAATACTAATGCCTTAACAATTAGAATAAGCTAAAGAAATTAACTTACATTTCCTAGTAAAGATAATGTCACCCATAAAATAATGCCCAGGGTACTTTTCTACCATGGTCTTATTTTGATTCTGTTAATTATCTTTTGAGCTGTATGGCTAATAGCGGTACCCTGGCCACACCCAGAAGGTGAGTGAGAGCCCAAGGGTAGTCCCTACATGGTAGAAACAAGACTCCCAATAGAGGCTTTCACCCCAAATCCAGAGCTCTCTTTCCACGCACCATTTCCCTTTCTGTATTTACAGGCACAAACTCCCAGAAACGCCTCGACAGCTCTAGAGCAAACCAGACCTTGGCCAGGAGGCCCTCCGTCCCTGAGTTCCTTGGTGGAGGCAGGTCTGGTTCGTTAGGAACTGGGTGGGTGGAGCAGGGATTCTCTTTCGTGTCTGAAGTGGATGGTAAGTACCAAACATTTAGTTTGGAACTAAGGTTTCCCGTTGGGGAAGGTTCTCTCAGAACACCTAACACAGCTGAGTGGCTCTTAAGGCGGAGGAACTCTTTGTGTCATGATCTGGTGGAGGGCATCAGGGTTTGGCTTTCAAGCCGGCACTTCCTAGAATTAATCTCCTATTTCCCACTAAAGTCACTTGCCCGTTTTTGTTCATTCTATCATCGATCGTAACACTTCCTGACTTTCTCGTTTGAAAAATGGGAAGAGCGGAGGAAGAATCCACGTATGTAAGTATGTGAGCTCCGGGGCAGGAAGGGCAAGTGCGGAGGAAATGCTAGAGTTACAGCGTCAAAATCAACTTAGCCTTCCCATCTTGGGCTTATCTGAAAAATCTCATTTCAGTTCAGGTCCAGGAGACTATGCATCTTAGTACACAGCCCATTGTATTCCTGCCCCTCTAATGAGTGAGGCTGCCGTGAACATGGCTAGTGTCCTGGGGTCACTTTCCAAACACTTTAGAGCCTCCATCACAGCCCAGCTCGGCGTGCGAGTGGCACGCATGGGACAGCACGCCCATGACAGCACGCACGTGAGTCAAACAGGAATTCCTTTTGGTGAAGGCTAAGTGTTGAAAACTTCTTCGGTTCATTCATAACAAAGAAGAAAGTGAGGATACAACACACACAACCGCCTCCACTGCTGTCTCATCGCCTCTCTTCCAATATCATCTCCAGCCAGGACCTAGAACTGCACTTTAATCTGCCGTTGTACTTAAAGAGAACTTTGGCGCCCCATGTTCATTGCAGCACTATTCACAATGGCCAAGACACGAACAACCTAAATGTCCATCGACAGATGAATGGATTAAGAAGATGTGGTGCATATACACAATGGAATACATCTCAGCCATACAATAACTAAATAGTACCATTTGTGGCAACATGGATGCAACTAGAGATTCTCATACTAAGTAAAGTAAGTCAGAGGAAGACAAACACCATAGGATATCACTTATGTGTGGAATCAAAAATATGGGGCAAATGATCCTATCCACCATACAGACACAGATGACACGGACGTGGAGAGCAGACTTGTGGCTGCCAGGGGGAGGGGGAAAGAGTAGGTGGACAGGGAGTGTGGGGCTGGTAGATGCAAACTGTGGCATTTAGAATGGAGAAGCAATGAGGTCCTGCTGTACAGCACAGGGAACTCTGTCCAGTCTCCTGGGGTAGAACATGATGGAGGAGGGTAGGAGAAAAAGAATGTGTATGCATGTGTGACGGGGTCACTAGGCTGCACAGAAGGTGGTAAATAAACTAGACTCTGATAAAAAATAGAGCTCATGTTAGAGTCCCACAGAAATTGTTTTGTTAAACGAGAAAAGTAACCCGGGCCCTTTTCGGTTAAAATGTTCCTCTTTTTTCTAGATCTTCAGCAGTATTTTGGGGTTTAAAGGAAGCGAGTCTCATCCTTAAATGAAAATATAAATCTTCCATTGGCTCCAGACATGGCTTTGCCTTGTGGCTGAATTTCGCAAACGATCAAAAACAGAGCGGCCCTCCTGCATTACTCAAGTGCTCAAATTCTTCTGTTCGACGTCCAGTCTTTCATGCTCACGGTCGAGACGGGCTTTGCCGGGAGGGAAAGGGACTCTGTTTTCTTCTTTCCAGGATGTCACTGACTTTAAACCCACCACAGGTGTAATCACATCTGTAAGCATCCAAGGTGAGCAAACACCAGAGACGCATTTCCTACATGTTAAACTTTCTGATTTAGAAGGCAGTATATGCTCAAAATATATATATTCATCACACCTAGATCATAAAATGCATTCCCAATCCCAGGAATGTGAACATGTGAAAAAGACACCTCTTAGTCTTGAGAAAGTTCCTGTTTACTTTCACCTTTTCTTAGCTTGTTCATTCAGTGTTGCCCCTTCTCTCATCCCAGTCTGTGCTATTGAGTAAATTGCAAAAATTCTCTTCTTTCCTGTGTGCAAGCAATTGGAGTAGTTCTTATTTGGTTGTTTGTTTGGAAGGCTTAAGAATCAGAAGTCATCTCTGGGAAAAAACTTTCTACTGTAAAGTAGGACTAATAAAGTGACTGTGGGAAAAAGCCAATTATGCTGGGATCACCTGGTTGCAAAGGTAATTTGTACTAAAAAGCTGAGAGATCATTACTTGAATCCCAGCAATAAAGGACCCAAGAGAGAAGGAAACAGATGACTTTGCTTAGGTAACTAAAATAAAGATTATTGGACTATGATAATCACTTATGTATAGAATCTAAAAGAAAATGATACAGGAATTCTCTTCATGGCTCAGCAGTTACTAAACCAGACTAGGATCCATGAGGATGCGTGTTTGATCCCTGACCTCACTCTGTGGGTTAAAGATCTGGCGTTGCCATGAGCTGTGGTGTAGGCTGTAGATGCGGCTTGTATCCCGCATGGCTGTGGCTGTGGCGTAGGCCAGCAGCTGTAGCTCTGATTTGACCTCTAGCCTGGGAACCTCCATATGCTGCAGGTGAGGCCCTAAAAAAGCAAATAAATAAATAAATAACAATTTTTAAAAATAAAAATAAATGGCACAAATGAACTTACAAAACAGAAACAGACTCACAGACATAGAGAACAAACTTATGGTAACCAAAGGGGAAGGAGGGGCGGAGGGATAAGTTAGGAGAATGGGAACCAACAGACACACACTGCTATGTATAAAATAGATAAAGAGCAAGGACCTTTGTATAGCACAGGGAAGTATAGTCAATATTTCATAGCCCCTAATGGAAGAGAATCTGAAAAAGAATATATATGTGAATCAATATGCTCTACATTTGAAAATAGCATACCATTGTAATTTAACTATATTTCATAAAAACATTGTCGGGTTAATCTGAGCAAGGCTCTATTCACTGAGTAATTTGCATATGTATAAATAATCTGCTGGGACTGTGTCACATTTATGATTGCAGGCTGAGTATTCTGTTATCCAACACTCTTTCCCACCTTAGCCTCTGTGAACTTCCTTGACCTGCCTAATCAGAAGCCTGAGCACCATTGTCTGTGCTGTCTCACTGAGGCCCACGTGCGGTCACTCGACTCGATCTGGCACCCACCTGTCGCATACGGTCCTCTCTGCCTTCTGTTCTCCCAGGGGAACACTCTTGGTTCAGGCCTGGGTTGTGTCTTGCCAGGATTGTTCTGACCATTTTCGAATATGCTTCCTTGTCTCCAAATGCTATTTAATGCATCCTTCTAGGGAAACCTCATTGCACATGGATGACTGGATAGGTCAGAGGCCAGGCTGCTCATCAATCCCACACACAGAACTCTTCTGTTAAAGAATGAAGATGGCCATTTCAGGCACAGGTGTTCCTCAACACAATATGTCAAAGAATGGAAACATTTTTGAAGAAAATTTACCCTAAAAATGGCTACCTAAGAAAGAGCTAAGCCTGCAATTATAGTAACCCACCACTAGCTGGCAGTAGTGCTGAATCACCACCTGGCAGAGGTTTTAAGCAGAAATCTCCATTTGCCAGTGTCTCCCGCTTAGCAACAGCCAACATGATTCAGTAATTTTTCAAATCTCTTCATTTCAAAAAAGTTCTTCAGGATATTTTTCCTAGTTGAAAAATTATAACCCATGTTCTTTATAAGCCTTTGAAAGAAAATCTTAAAATTTTCCTGTGATATCACCTCTGAGAAATCTTCATTTTATATATTCCCTTGCAGATTTTTTTCCTTCGTATATGTGTTTTCATAGTTAGGATGTACGTGAGTGTGCATTCGTACATGTCGATTTATACATACACGTGCGTGTCTGCCTACCTACATGTGCACAGATTTATATAAACACTCCTCACTTTACTCCCATGCTCAGCGTAGTCCTTGGCACATAGTAGGTTAATATAAGCATCAGTTAAATAGTTAATAAGTGAATACATTGGTAGATTCAGCAACCTACCAAAGTACAGCAAAGAAAGAAAGAGGAAAAGAATTTGCTCGAGAGTAGAAAAGAAGCCACAGATTCTTTTTGCCCCTTGGGACATCAGACATAGGCTGTTTTCCGATAGGTTTTTACCCTCATTGTGCCTCTTCAAGAGAGAAGAACTCAAGAGAAAAAATGTGCAGGTACAGGTTTGGGAGGGCAGTCGTCAGTTTTTGAACCTATGAAATCATCATGCATCTTCCTTACCTGGGAAACGAACACCCCTTTATTAACGGGAAGGGCACGATCACTACACTCAAATAATAACTAGGGGATAGAATGCAGCTCAGGCCATGAGTCCCTCTTCCTCGAACTCTGAAGATGAGGTGGTCGAGGCAGAAAGCCTCTTGGTGATCGGAGGTCAGCCTTGAGGTCAAAGCTTCCAGAGGCCAGACCGTAATTCCCTGTGTGGGAGGGGCTGGGGGCAAAGGAAGAGACACCCAGCCTCTCCAGAGACAGAAACCAGAGGGTGGGGAAGACATCCTCCCTCTGCCACCCGGTCCTGCCCTAAGCAGGTGTGTCCGTTTACCTAAGCATTCTCCTTGTCTGTCCTCCTGTAATTATTATCGCACAGTTTATATTTTTGTCTGAGGGTGTCCCTGTCTATGGAATCTTGTACAAATGTTTTTCCAGTTATTTATTACTAGTACAAATTAAAGAGAGTCTTTTGGGTCTGCCAGTGTACCAAACTCTCTGATTGTAATAGTTTCTACACTCAGTATTCTCACATTTCTTAAATTTTTTGTCTTTTTTTTTTAGGGCCATACCCATGGCACATGGAAGTTTCCAAGTTAGGGGTCGAGTTGGAGCTGTAGCTGCCAGCCTGCACCACAGCCACAGCAATGCAGGATCCAAGATGCGTCTGCCACCTACACTTCAGCTCATGGCAATGCCAGATCCTTAACCCACTGGATGGGGCCAGGGATCAAACCCACGTCCTCGCGGATCCTCCTTGGGTTTGTTACCACTGAGTCGTGATGGCAACTGCCATATTTTCTTGATATATGTTATACCATCCACAAATATTTTTCTACTCTCGGATATTTGAATCCATTATTTCTGTTTTATTTGTTGCTTTACTGGTTACAAATTCTATCTGATGTTAAATAATAAGTACATTAATCTTTTTTACTTTGTTAATGAGGTCATTTCTAATGGATCACTCAAATATTATATTGGCTGCCGCCATTATTTATATATGTCATGTTGAAAACATCCTTCTATTCTTAATGTACCAACATTTAAAAAGATTAGATATTAAAGCAATATTATATATGATTTTTAACTTCTATTTTAGCTTTACTTCTTACATGCATCTGACTGAGTGATATATTTATTATATCATATTAGAGAATTTCCTGACATTACGCCATTCTGATATTTCTGTGAAGAAAACACTGCATTTGGCATTTATTCTAGTAAACAACTTAATAGCAGCTTAAACTTTTGCACTTGCCTGGGAAAGTGATATCATTTTATACATGCTTCTTTGTGCTTTTTAAAAATATTTTATTGTCCTGGCTGTCCTGGCTTCATGCTGTGAACAGAGTTTCCAGCTTCTTCTTTGTTCTAAAACAGATTATACGATATTGGAATAAAAATTATTTTACAGTTTAAAAAAAATTGCCTGCACTATCTTACATCCATAGCCAAGTCTGGGGTGGAAATTCTTTGATAAAATTTCCCGCTTCGTCCTTCCCTGTTGCGTCAAACGGGATTGCTGCTCCTTGTCCCATCAGAGCCAGTGACAGGCTTTCTTAGGAGGTTTCTTTCTACTAAATTTCTAAATGTATTAGTAAATGCCTCTGTATAAAAGCACATTTTTAATTGTCATTTTTAATTTCCTCTAAAAGGATCTTTATCTTCCTCATATCCTGTATATTTTTCTTTCGTGTGTCTTGCTATTTTCCTTTCCTTTCCTTTTTCTGAATTGTTTCTTTTTTAGTTTCAAGGATTCCGCTATTGAATTCATCAGTCTACCGCTTGCTGTTGGGTTTATTTTGAAAAAGTTGTCTGCTTTTGCCCTTTAATTGAACCCTCTCGTTTTAGCAAACTGGGTAACTTAACAGACTACCCTCAAAAACTGATCGATTAATCAGAGAAGAAGTAAGGCGGGATATCCAAGTCCTACGCAGATACAGTGGGTATTCTCTACGGGATTTGCACAGCACTTTACATCAAAGAAACAGGGAGCAAGACTTCTTCGCAAGCTCATGGACGACGTTCTGAGAGCAGACTGCACCTTCCAAGTCCATAAAAGGAGCCTCCTCACATTTCAAAGGTCAAGGTGTTGACTAGTGTTCCTGCTTTGGCACAGCCGATCGGTGGCATCTTGGAAGCGCTGGGATGCAGGTTCAGTCCCTGGCCTGGCACAGTGGGTTAAGGATCGGTGTAGCCGCCCCTGCGGCTTGGGTATCAACTGCGACTTGAATTTGATCCCTGGCCCGGGAGCTCCCTATGCGGCGGAGTGGCAAAAAAAGATGTTGACTAGTGGCCGACTCTCGTGCTCTTGAAATCCAGCGACACACTCGTTCCCTCGGGAAGAACACACTCACTATCTGCTTAATGAGGGAAGCCGAGGACCCATCCGATGACTAGGTCAACCTCCAAGTCAGGATGCTTGGGTAACGTCCATTTCCTCCAGCGCACGCTTCTTGTCTGCAAAACAGAAACGTGATGACTGTGGTTTGCCCGAGACTGTCCCCGTTAAGGACTGCTGTTCCTGCCTCCCCTTCAGAAAACAGGTTTAGAGCTTTCACTTCTTATGAAAGCAATGTCCCTATTTTTGGTTTGTTTGCTCGGTGTTTGCTTTTTAGGGCCACAGCCTCGGCATATGGAGGTTCCCTGATGGGGTTCGAATCTGAGCGGCAGCTGCCGGCCTACAGCACAGCCACAGCAACTCTAGATCCTTAACCCACTGAGTGAGGATAGGGATCCAACCTGCGTCCTCATGGATGCTAGTTGGACTCGTTTCTGCTGTGCCACCAGGGAAACTCCCAAAGCAATATCACTATTAATAGTTGATTTAAAGGAGTTCTTGTCCTGGCTCAGCGGTAACGAATCTGACTAGTATCCATGAGGAAGCAGGCTTGATCCCTGGCCTTGCTCAGTGGGTTAAGGATCCAGCCTTGCAGTGAGCTGTGTTGTAAGTCACAGATGACTCTCTGATCCTACATTGCTGTGGCTGTGGTGTAGACCAGTGGCTGCAGCTCTGATTGGACCCCCTAGCCTGGGAACTTCCATATGCCACAGAGGCAGCCCTAAAAAGACCAAAAAAAAAAAAAAAAAAAAAAGTAGTTGTATTATAATAAGCCAGGAGGGGATTCATAGATGCGTATTTTTCCTTTTGCCTTCTGCCACCATCCTGAGTGTGTAACACAAGGGGTGAGCACAGTGAGGTTACCTGTGCATATAAGTAAATTAGGGATGACCTTATCTTTTCTGTGAGCTTCGTGTGTGTATATGTGCATCGCTCTACATAATTGTATCACGTGTGTAGCTTCACGTAACTACCCCGTGACTATTCGTCGCCACAAGGATTTCCCCAGCTATCCCTGGAAAGCCACGCCCATCCCCCCATCTTTAACTCCCAGCAACCACTAATCATTTGAATTATATTATAAGTATGTTATCTGCAAATGTCATCCATTTATGAACTGCTCTTTTAAATTCTGCAATAAATTTGGGCAAAATAATTTTTAAAAAGAAAGTTAACTGTTCAGTGAAAAATGAAGTAATCTGCATTTCGTACTAAACTTAATGAGGACTGTGCATTGAGCAAAATATTTGCCAACATTTGCCAGTTACCATGTGAGCTGCAGGGTCACAAGAGACCATGAGACACCTGGAGGACAAAATCCAGGGAAGCACAAACAGCTACTTCGGAAGTTAGGGATTATTCCAAGAAGATAAAAAAATTATGTGTCGGGAGTTCCCGTCGTGGTGCAGTGGTTAACGAATCTGACTAGGAACCATGAGGTTGCAGGTTCGATCCCTGGTCTTCCTCAGTGGGTTAAGGATCCGGCGTTGCCGTGAGCTGTGGTGTAGGTTGCAGATGCGGCTCAGATCCTGCATTGCTGTGGCTCTGGCGTAGGCCAGTGGCCACAGCTCTGATTAGCCTGGGAACCTCCATATGCCGCAGGAGCAGCTCAAGAGAAAGGCAAAAAGACCCCCCCCCAAAAAAAATTATGTGCAAATGCATTTTTTAAATTTTTAAACGTACTTTTTAATTGAAGTATAGTTGATCTACAATGTTGTGTTGGCTTTGGGTGTATGGCACATTTATTCAGTATGTAAATATTCTTTTTCCGATTCTTTTCCCTATAGGTCACTAGAGAACCGAAGAGAATGCCCTGGGCAGTACGGTAGGTCCTTGGCGGCCCGCTATGTTCTGTGTTGTGTATGAGTTAGTACCAAACTCCTACTTTATCCTCCCCCCCCCCCGCCTTGGGAACCACGAGTTTGCTTTCTGTGTCCGTTAGATGCATTTGTATCACTCATGAAATGTGAATTTTCATTTGGATCAAAGGACCCATGCTATATTTATTTCATTTTCAATTATAGGATTTCTTGTATGCATACTAAAAGTAAAACATTAGCTTTTTCCATGTGTAGATTTGATCGGTAGATGTGGTTGTGGAGTACAAACAAACACAACCTTAACAGTCTACCATATCCTACCAGTTAAAAGACGCATTGGTTGTCAAGATTCCTACATCGGCAATTTAAATATTCACTAGAACTGAAATACAAAATTTTTGTGACGCGGTTGATTTAAATACAAAAGGAAAACAGATCCTTGTGCAAGATAGGGCATTTTGTTTTTGCTGCCCACCACTGTTCAAATTTTGGAAATGTTTTAAGGTTTAAGAATGACTGTAAATCAACCTAGGGGGTCCTTACAAGGGGGTCCTTACAAGGATGTCAACCCGTTTGTAAGCAAGTTCTATACATTTAGAGTATATTTTCTTCGAAATCAGTTGGAGAGCTGTAATCGAAATATTTGACAAGTGAAAAGGCTAAAAATCTTCAGTATTTCTAGATTTAAGCAAAAGGAATTCTTGGAAATGAAACTGAAACACCTAAGGACCTATCTTGTTACCGCTTCCAGCTCAAAGTTGAAAGCGAAGAAAGAAGTGAACAAAGTCAGTGATGAGAGCTCAAGAAATAGGCTAGATTTAGCTGTGAATATCTATAATTGCATCCTGGATTATCTAGATGTATAGAAACAATATTTCCATGTAACTTATTTATTTTGGATAAATTCATGTTCTATAGCAGAATACCATAGAAGTCTCAACTTGTGCCACCTCAATTCAAAAGAATCATGAAAGAAAGACAGTTTATGTCATGAGCCTTGTCTTATAAATGTTTGCCAAAGGGAGGTACTAATAAATAAAGGCAAAATGGTGATGCCTGTGGAAATATTTAGACACATATTTACCCATTTTAACACAAAATTATTAAAATTTTCTCCATTTAGCAGGATTTACTCTGACCTACCAAGTATCTTAGCACCTATAGAGAATTTTTCCTTAATTAAAAGTAAGTTCTAAGGAGAAAAATTAATTTAAAATGTCAATAATTTAAAATGTATTAACTGTAAAATGCATTGATGGAAAATATTTTGAAGAATTTTATTTTTTAAAGGCCAGAAAGAAAATATTTTCTAAAAGTGTTTTGTAGGGATGTTCCCCCGTGGCTCAGAGGGTTAAGAATCCAGCGTTTGTCCCTGTAGCAGAGCAGGTTTGATCCCCGGCCTGGCAAAGTGGGTTAAGGAGACTTGGCATTGTGGCAGCTGTGGTGTAGGTTGCAGCTGCCGCTCAAATTCAGTCTGTGGTCTGGGAACTTTCATATGCTACAGGTGCAGCCAGAAAAAAAAAGAAAATAAAAAAAAAGTTTTGTAGGAAAGCAACTTGTTAGAGTCTAAGAGGAACATTTTAGAATGTTAAGAAACAAATTAAACAAATATTGACAACACTGATATTAGTAAAATGGCTACAGATGATTTTTGTCCTACTTCTGTCTCTGATTATCATTTGATAGGGTTAGCTTCAAATTTGATTTTGGGTCACATCTACCAGACCTGAAAAAGCCATTCTGCACTTTAAATAAATAAGTGAATAAATGGGCCCATTCGTTTTGTGAGGTTAGTGTATATTCATGGTTCCCAAGTGAAATTAGGTCCATTAATCTATAATACTGAAACCAAAACCAAAAGCATATTCCTCTTAGAGCTCTGCGTTGTTTATGAGGAAAGCAGATACATTGCTGAACTACACACTTTGTTCATTGTACTTTTTAAAACATCTGAAATCATCACTAGCACAAAACAAAAGGGATTTGAATTGTGTGGGTCCCTTGGTATGTGGATGTTTTTTCCCAATAAACAGCCCTCTCTGCTTGTGCTTCCACACCCACAGATTCAAACAAATGCAGATCTCAAACTTAACTCACACCAGTGGTTGGCTGACTCCTTGGATGCGGAACCTACAGGCTCAGAGGGCGTCTCTGGGGCCTGAGCCTCTCTCCGGACTGTGGGGTCCCCCACAGATGCTGGTTCCAGTCCCCCACGGGTGCGGTGTGTACGTTCAGAAAGAACTGGAGGGAAGGAAAAGGCATGATAAAGTTAAAAATTCATTCCAGAGTTCCTGTGTGGCTCAGCGGATTAAGAACCTGACTAGTATCCATGAGGAAACTACTTTGATCCCTGGCCTTGTTCAGTGGGTTAAGGATCCGGCGTTGCCGCGAGCTGTGGTGTAGGTGGCTGTGGTTGTGGCAGAGGCCAGTAGCTGCAGCTCCAATTAAACCCCTCACCTGGGGACCTCCATATGCCGCAGGGACAACCCTAAGAAGAAAAAAAAAAAAAGAGAGAGAGAAAGTCAATAAATCTGAGCAAAGACAAGAAAAGAAGGAAAGAAAAAGAAAAGCAATATATAAAAGGCACAAAATAGGATGGTAGAAATACATCCAACTGCATTGAAAAAAAAGGTAAACAAACTAACATCATAGGTTAAGTTATATCCACAATAGAAACAAAGATACAAAATATCTAGAAATAAATACAGTAGAAGATGCACAAATTGAGAAGATTTAAACAAAGAAAATAAGGTACTTGACCAGGAAGACAATACAAGGAAGATGTTCTTTCTCTTTGGATTTTGATCTTTCCGTTCAACACAAATGCATGCAAATTTCCAACAGGTTGTTTTCTGCATGAAGCTGCCTTTAAACTTTGCATATTGCCAGCAGCCAAAAATGCATGGTTGAAGAGGAGAAGGTGGAGGCCTTTGCCTGACCCTATATCAAGACTTACTACAAACTTTATGTGTGAGGCACGTTTCTTTGGTGCAGAGGTGAACAAACCTACGGGACAGAAGAGGAGACTCAGCGACAGACTTACACAGACATGGAAACCTGAGTACGACCGAGCTGGTGTTGGAGATTCAGGGAAAATGGTGCAGAAAACGACGGCTTTTACATGGGGAACAAAATGCTGTCATAGCCCCATCTCACCTAATATACTAAAGTCACTTCAAGTAAACTTATGCCATGAACATTAAAAACAGGCGATTATCCGGCGTTGCTGTGGCTGTGGTGGAGGCCGGCAGCTGCAGCTCTGATTCCACCCCGAGCCTGGGAACCTCCATATGCCGCGGGTGTGGCCCTAAAAGGACAAAAGACAGACAAAAAAAAAAGAAAAACCAAGATGATTAAACTTTAAGACATGTGAGTGACTGTTCTGTAGAGAAAGGAAGCCTCCATTAAAGATGCTAAAAGCACCTTCCATTAAGGAAATGGATGAACAATTGGTCTTAAAATGCAGGTTTGATGAAGACGTGAAAAGACAATACATATCGAGATAAGATATTTGCACACATCACAGAGCAAATATTTTCCCTAAAACATCTGAATATATTCCCAATATAAAGATAGCAAAAACAACCAACAATCCAGTGGAGCCATGGGTCAGTTATTCCAAAGGGCACTTCGTACGAGAGGAAAATATTTGAAAACATGTTCAACCTCATGGATAAGCGAAGCGATTCCAACATGTTAGTTTTAGCGCTAGGTCGACAAAAGTGTGAAGCCTGAGCTATGGAGTCAGCGCTGCCATTGTGCCGTGGGCGTGTAGGCAGTCTTTCCCACGCCTGAAAACAGGAGGACAGCTGGGTGCCTCCTCCGTTCTAGAGAGGGTGCGTCTGGGGTGTGCCCACAAGGCCAGCAATGGAGTCAAGGAGCCAGTGGTTCTAGGCAAAACCAGCCACCCTTACTGACCAAAATAAACCAACTAACAATACCACAAAAATCACAGAAATGCACAAAACCAGCAGCCACCTCTTTTTGCTACCATAAGGAGATAATTTATTTATGGTATTACCATAAAATAAATATCGCCCCTAATTTAATTGTTCTAATATGGTAATACCGTAAAAAAATTACCCCTAATAAAATTGTTTAAATACTCATTGTTTGATTATAATGATTACAAGAGAAGCCAGCATTTATGAAATGCTTTATTATAACCTACGTGTCACAAACAAGTTCATAAAATATTATTATGAGTACTTTGTGAAAATGTACTCTAGTGTTTTCCAGGTTTTGTGTTTGTTTTATATTTTTTAACATTCTTTGTGCAGCAGCTGCTAGAGGTAACCAAGGCTTTGCCACACAATTTTGTGGGTCCTTCTGAGCTTTCATACACAATGTCCTTTTGGCACATTTGCCTCACTTCTCTGAGTGACAATTTCTCAACTGTTTAAAGAGAAGAGTGAATTATTGGCAACCAAGTCCAGCCAGTCCTGAAATTCTGAAATTGAAGGAAACCCCACTGATTTGAGGTAAGATGGCACGTTTTTCGCAGCTACCTGCTGAACTCCTCAATTGTAACTACATCGCGGAAGAAATACGCTCTGCCACCTGTCTTCTGGCATCTCGCTACATCCTTTCTTGTTTAAGTAACTCTGAGTCAGGCGCTAGGGGTGCAGGCTCCAGGGCTTTCGAGTCAGACCGCACTGGGTCTCCCCCTCAAGGCTGTGATTCTCTCAGTCAGGTTTATTTATCTACAAAGTCTAGATAAATCCTTCCAGAGGGATGTTTTGTTGCAGGAATTGAGCACATAATGTGTCTACAACGCCGGGCCAGTTCTTAGACTGGAGGAGCCCTCAGTGTGTTCCTGACCAGCCCGTCTCCACTGCTGCCGGATACCTGCAGGGAACAAAGGGGCGTCCAGAGAACAGGGTGGGGGAGGCCCACCCAGGCAGGGCACGCATCACCCCACTGCAGGCTGCTGTGCAGTTGCCCAGCCTCCTGACCTCTGGGCCCTTCAGCTGGTTGACTCTATCACCCACCCTCACCTCTGCCCCTGGCACCTGCTCATCTCTGCCCTCTGGCACCGACCTCCATGGAATGCCACGAGCCACGTGTCACTTGGCCCCTGCTGGCAGGGTCCCAAGACCTCCCACAAATATCATGAGCACAGCCGGACACCAACAGACCCTTCCCCACCCTCTCCTGTTCCCAGTGTCCCACCCACAGGCTTTCCCTTCACTTCTGCTGCCGGTGCCATGTGGTCTAAGGCTGACAAGAGGTCTGTACATTTGCGCAGCAGAGTTGTGCTTTTCTGAATGATTTAGGTATGAACAAGGTCCAGGCATAGTAAAATATGAAAACGCCAAGGTTTCTGTCATTACACCCCATTGTCGAAGCATCTACCTCCTTCTCCGCCATGGGTTCCTTCTTCCATTACAGCTGAGTTTCTGGGCAACCATCCCTCAACGCCCAGCTGTTCTCACCAGCTTCCCACTGAGCACAAAACCTTGAGCACGGCTCCCTGAGCTCTGATCTGACAGCCTTGAACTTGCTTTGCTAATAGTCATTCCGCCTTGTTAATGTGTCTTTATCCTCTTCATTAAATCTTCTGCTAAGCTGAAGCCGTGACGTGTTCTAAGCTGCAATATAGAACATGGCACTTCTTTCCCCAATATCCTAAACCATCCAAGATACAATCATTTGGTCCTTTGTGATATGGCTCAAGCTTCAGCTGCCCCTATTTCTTTAAATATATATCTTACATTGCAAACATACTGACCTATATGCAATATTCCAAATTGACCATATTCTTTCTTTTTCAAATTTATGGTTTGGGGCTAAAAATAGAATTGCCATATCATCCAGGAATCCTACTCCTGGGCATATACCAGACAAAACTATAATTCAAAAAGATACATGCACCCAACTGCTCATTGCAGCACGATTCGCGTATCCAAGACATAGAAGCAGCTTAAATGTCCATCAACAGATGGCTGGATAAAGAAGATATGGTACATGTATACAATGGAATATTGCTCATCCATAAAAAAGAATGAAATAATACCATTTGCAGCAGCATGCATGCAACTAGAGACTCTCATGCTAAGTGAAATAAGTCAAAAAGAGACAAACAAATACTATATGATATCACTTATATGTGGAATCTAAAATATGACACAAATGAACCTACCTGCAGAACAGAAACAGACTCACAGACCTGGAGAACAGACTTATGGTTGCCAAGGGAGAGGAGGGGTAGGGGAGGGATGGACTGGGAGTTTGGGGTTAGCAGATGCAAACCGTCATATACAGAATAAATAAACAACAAGGTTCTATATAGCACAAGGGAACGATGCAAAATATCCTGCCATAAACCATAATGGAAAAATATATGAAAAAGAATACATATATAACTGGAAATTTTGCTATACATCAGAAACTAACACAACACTGTAAATCATCTATAGTTAAATAAAATTTGAAAAAGGAGTTCCTGTTACAGCTCAGCAGGTTATGAACTCGAGTAGTATCCATGAGGATGCAGGTTCAATCCCTGGCCTCGCTTGCTGGGTTAAGGATTCAGTGTGGCTGTGAGCTTTTGTATAGATCACAGATGTGGTTCAGATCTGGAGTTGCTGTGGCTGTGGCATAGGCCGGCAGCTGCAGCTCCAATTCGACACCTAGCCTGGGAACTTCCGTATGTCACAGATGTGGCCAGAGAAGGAAGGAAGGAAGGAAGGAAGGAAAGAAAGAAAGAAAGAAGGAAAGAAATTCAGTAAGAAAGAGAAAGAAGGAAGGAAGGAAGGAGAAAGAAAGAAAGAAAGAAAAAGAAAGAAAGAAAGAAAGAGAGAGAGAGAAAAAGAGAGAGAGAAAGAAAGAAAGGAAGGAAGGGAAAGGAAAGGAAGAAAAAGGGAGAGAGATAAGGAAAGAAAAAGGGAGAGAGAGAATGAAAGAAATTTAAAAAAAAGTTGTTTTGGGGAAACAATCTCAAATTTAGAGATAAGACTCAAGTACACCAATAAAAAGCTTTTCTCCCTTTCAGCATCACTTGAAACTGGCTTGCTGATGTGTTGTTCAATCAACCTTCTAATATTTTAGAGTACATTTTCTAAAAACAAAGAAATTACCCTATAAATCTTCTGTAGGACCATCAAAAATGAGAAATTAGCATTGATTTACTAGTATCATTCAATCCACAAACTCTATTCAAATGTTCTGAACTGGTCCCCAAATACCCTTTAGAGCCAACAGATCAAGTTCATAATTATGGGCTGCTTTTCATTCTAATTTCTCTTCAGTTGCTTTCAGCCTGGACAAGTTGGCTGGTATCTCCTCGTGACCCATGTGCTATAGACATTCTATTGTGTGGGGCATAATTTTTTTTTTGTCCCATCACTGGCGATGTTAGCTTCGATTGCTTGATGAAGGTGGTGCCTGGCAGTTTCTCCACTGGCAAATTATTGCTTTCCCCTTTCAAATAAACAAACACGTTAGGTTACCTACTTTGAAACTATGTAAATATCCCGTGCCTCATCAAAGTTATCCTTTGTTCATTTATTTATCATGTATATCTATGTAGACTCATGTTGTCTTATTTTATTCAGTGGGCTATAGGCCATCACGATGCTTATTTATTTTGAAGCTCCAGTTCTTCCAGACTTGAACAGAGGAAGCCTCTCAGATCAGCTGGTCTACACTTGGGATAGGTTCCCTTCAAGAGGGTTTCTTCAGCGGAGTCTAACACAACAAAACGTGGCAGGCTCCTGTCATCTTTCCTCCGCCCCAGCCCTGAAAGCAACCTCTGCTGTCTCCGCTGGCTGGGAAACGCTACTGGCAGTCACCTTGGTCTACGGCTGCTCGCTGCTGTTAAATGCTGCTGTTTCCAAGCCTTCTCAGTGGATCAAGCAGTAGAATATCTGTGTACATCTAAATACACCCAGGGGATACATGCGTTTATCTATAATTATCAATAAATCCGCAGGTTCACACAGATAATCCCAATTTCTGTGCCGCAGCATCGTGTAGCTGGCTCTCCCCATACAGAGAGCCTCCTTCAACAATAAGAACTTGGCTCGTTCTCCTTCAGTGAGTCACCTCCCCGGAAGTGACCCAGCTCCAGGGGTCCCTGCCCTTCCCCCACCCGGATGCCTCTCTGATCCCAAATGGCTCAGACACGTCCTCCCTCGGTTTTACTCGTCTTGTTCTGTCCAGCTTTGTATTTGTTGGTTCCCTCTTTTAAAAAATACATCCCTTACAAATGAACTCATTTGCAGAACAGAAACAGACTCACAGAATTTGAAAACCTTAAGGTTACCGACGGGGACAGGTGGGGGTGTGGGAGCAGCGGACTAGGGGGTGGGGTTGGCACAGGCACACGGAGGCCTGTGGAGAGACCGGCCGGGGGACCTGCCGTGCAGCGCGGAGACCTCTGCCCAGAGTTCTGAGATCACCTGCGTGGGCAAAGAACGTGAAGGCGCGTGGATGGGTCTGCACGTAGAACGAATCTCTTTGTGTACAGCAGGAATGGTCACAACCTCGGAAATCCACTACGCGTCACTAAGACTTTAAAAATACATCCTTACATCTCTTTTTAAATGTTTAGTTTTTATTTGGCCATGGCCATGGCATGCAGAAGTTCCCCGGCCAGAGATCAAACCTCCGCCCCATCAGGGACTATGCCAAATCCTTAGCCTGCTACGCCACCAGGGAATTACTGCTGGTTTGCCTTATAAGATTGAAAGGACCCTTCCATTTTCAATTTCCAGAGAATTCTTCTCAGGAATGAGTATTCAGTTTTATCACATGCTGTTCCTTCATTTGTTGAGGTAATCATGTTTCCCAGTAATCTGGACATGCGGTGAATTACACTGCTTAAAGTTCAAATGCTAAGTGAAATTCAACTTTCTGAAGTAAAGCCAATTTTTTTGTGATGGTTTTTTTTTTAGTTGTGTTGCTGGATTCAGTGAACATTTTGATTAGGAGTTTTGCATCTGTGTTCATGAGGAATATTTGTCTGCTCGTTTTCCTTTATTATGATGTTTTTTCAGATTTTGTATCAAACTATGCAAGCATTGTAAAAGTGAATTGAAAGGTTTTTAGTTTTCTACTGCCTGGGAGAATTTACCGGTGAAGCCAATGGGTTGAAAGGATTTTATAACAGATTCAATTTCTTCGCTTCACCCATAGGAGTATTGAAACATTCTGTTTCTTACTGTGTCAGTTTTGAAAAATCTGTGTTTTTCTAGGGATTTCCCACTGTATCTGAATGTCAATTTTATTAGCATAAAAAGCTTTTAATAAAATTCTTACAGTAGCTTTTTAATGTCTATAGTTTCTGTAGAAATGGCTCCTTTTTAATCCTTAATACTGGCTGTGTATGCTCTCTCTCATTATTCTTTTGTCTTTCAGGCCAGGGATTTATCAGTTTGATTGGCTTTTTCAAAGAAGTAACTTTCAAGCTCTCTGTTTCCTTATATCTATGGTATAAGTCTTACGATTTCTTTTTAAATCATTTTTAATTTCAGTCTGACAATCTTAGTCTTTTTATTTGGAACACTTTCAGTTTTTACTTTCATAACTGCTTTTATCTTTCAGCTTAAATCCAACAGGTTACAATTTATTTTCCCCTGTTGCACCTGTCCTGGTCTTCGTTTTCCTCCCTTCCGTCTGTATTGCAGCCGAACTGTTGGTAAAGGATCATTTCTCTCCTGTCTCTGTTTACTTGATAGTTTTACAGGCTTTTATTGTTCTTTCAACAGTTACTCTAGCTATTACAACACGCTTCCTTGGCTTATTTATAAGTAGTTTACCACTTCCTAAGCAATGCCAGAGTTCCCTTCCTGCCTTTTGGCCTAGTGTTTACACGTCGGTGGGGGAGGGGAGTCACTAAACTTTTTTTATTGGGAGGTGTCACTGCAGATTCACGTGCAGATGCAAGAAATGCTACAGAGAGGGCTCTGCGCCCGGGTCCTCCTTTCTCCTTATGGCAACATCTCGCCCGTCTATGCAGCACAGCCACCCGTGCACCTTGATGCAGTGCGTGCGTCTTACTCGGAGTCCCCGCTTTATTTACGCTTCGTGTGTGTGTGTCTAGTTCTGTCACGCGTGTGGGTTCAGGAGTCTAGGACAGCAGTCGAGACGGGGAAGCGTCCCATCATCACAAGCTCCCCATACTTTCCTAACACCTCCCACCCCGTCCCGCTGCCCCTCTCCCACTCCCGCCCCTGGCGGAATGCAAATCTCCATTTTCATAATTTTGTCATCCTGATTCGTTCTACTGGTTTCGAGGGCATTTCTTTGCGTGGCGGTCTTCGTGGCGGCAGCGCTGGGTGTGACAGTGCACACATGGGGCTCGCGTCCACCGTAAGTCTCCACGCCGTCACCTGTTACCACGCTGAGGGGAGTGTGGAAACTGCTGCCCCTCGTGTCCCTCTACTGTCCACACTTTTAACAACCTTCGTCTGGAGTGTCAGGTGTCTATATTACAGTTTTTGTTTTCCATTATTCGAAAAAAAATCTCTCTTAACCATTCATTTTAAGACCTGATTGTAATCATCTTTAACACTATTTTGGCTGTTTTTGTTAAATTTTATAGGCAGCTTTACCTACTAATGCTATCACATAAACTTTGGTGTAATTATTTCAGTTTACTAGAGTCAGTGTATATGGCTTTGGGCTGAGACTTGTCAAAAACTGATATGTTTACAGTTTTCTGTTTTTCCACTCAGAAATATGGCATAACTTGCTATTAAATTTTTCTATTATACCTCTCAATAATATTTCTCTTCTATATATTAAGATTATTGATAGCTACTTTATTTATATTGTACTCTATAGAGTATTATATTAATTACATATATATTTAAGATATAATTTATTATCTTTAATAATATTTATTATTAATTATTTTAACTAGTTATTTCTGGCAACCAAACCTATTATCTGCTTTAAACTTGGTACGTTGGGTTAAGGGTTATAGTTACTTATTATGAAATGATTTCAGTGTGGAATTTCTTTTTTTTTTTTCTTTGAATTTAAAAGCTTAGGAGAGTGATCCCTCCATCTATATTTTTTTTTTTATTTTCCCACTGTACAGCAAGGGGGTCAGGTTATCCTTACATGTATACATTGCAATTACAGTTTTTCCCCCACCCTTTCTTCTGTTGCAACATGAGTATCTAGACATAGTTCTCAATGCTATTCAGCAGGATCTCAGTGTGGAATTTCTTAAAGACAATAATTTTCTAATCTTAATCCATACCCATGATGTTCATTTAATGCATAGCTTTCCCATAGTTGCTTGTTCTGGAAAACCTTTCTTTTAACATACCAACCGAGATTACTATTTCATTGAACTTGTAGTCTGTGGACACTCTTCAGAAAATGTTTCAACAGACCTTTCGCTAAAGTGATTTATAGTCCTGGTTTAAGTCATTAGCAAATGAAATCCCCACCATGAAAATTTATTATATAATTAATATATAATTCTACACTTAAATCACACATTTATTCCACTGAATTATATTTTAACTATTTTTTGTTCTTTTTTCCACCACACTCCCAGCACATGGAAGTTTCTGGGCCAGGGATCAAATCTGAGTGCATCTGCAACCCTCGCCACAGTCACGCCACGCCAGATCCGTAACCCACGCCTCAGGGCAGGCCATCCGACTGGCAATGCCACAGAGACAAGCTGGATCGTTGGCCCCCTGTGTCACTCTTGTTTTAACTCTTTATAAACTCTGGATATTAGTTTTAGTCTAGGTTATGAATGATATTGCCTCTGTTTCCATGCCGCTGAAATGTAGGACACTATGAAGAGGGCGCATGAGCCTTCACACCTGCTTGTGCCCCCAAGGCAGACATCACAGACTGAATGTAAGAAAATACTCTAATTAATCACTGAGCTCTTTCCCTTTGAGTCACGATGTGCCTTCAGAATCTTGTACAATACTGTGTTCTAGGCACCCATAGAAACAAGGTAGAATAGACGTTAAAGGAAAAATTGTGCTATCCCTGTACTAATGTTTGTCACTGAAATGACATGTTAAATTATTTTATGTTTCATAAATAACATCAACATTTGGATTCTATCTTAAAGTAATTTTATAATAATCAAATTTAAATTTCCTCTGTGGTCCTTTAGTATCTCTATTTTCTCTTTCTTTCGTTTTTTGTTTTTCTTTTTTTTTTTTTTTTTTTGGCCATGCCCATGGCATGTGGAAATTCCTGGGCCAGGGACTGAACGCATGCCAAGCAGTGACAATGCCAGACTCCGAACCAGCTGAGCCACCAGGAAATTCCAACACTCTCATTCTTGATTATTTTGGATTCCTTTCTTGGTTGGCTGAAACAAAGTTCAACGTTATTATTTAAAGAAGATTTATAAATGGTATATTTTCTTTGATTATTTGGAAATGTCTTTTTATAGCTTTCACAGTTAATAAAAATTTAGTGGCACATGACATTCTTGAGTCATATCCTTTGCACTAAAAATACTGTAGATACTGCTTCTGCCTTTTTTTCTCATAACTGTTACAGAGGAAAGCTAGGAGATACATATACTACTTTAACATTTGTGGATACTCAGTCTCTTCAATTTGTTTTTCCTTTTTTCTTGATACTTATAAGAATGTGTGTTTTTACATTATCTTTGTAGGCCAAGGTAGGTCTGATGGATAGGTTTTTATTAGTTTTGCCTGTATTCGCGCAGCAGAATTTCAGTGTTTTCACTTCATTGATTACTTCTGGTTGAACAGCATTATTTTCCCTCTGGAACACCTGCCGCCGGGTCAGCTTCCCTGCCCCTCGTCACTCCCGCCTACTTGTCCATCTTTTCCGTCTCGTTCCGTCTGTCCTCAGAAGGACAGTGGAATTTCTCAGTTTTCCCTTCACATATTGATTTAATTTTCAAGTGTGCCAGACCTGTTCTTTACTCACATAAACAACGTTTAGAATGTGTGAATTTAATTGCGTATATAATCCAATAAGGCCTAAATCCTGTCTTCAAGAAGTAGGTAGAAACATATGTAAAGAGATATAAATTATCTTCTAAAAGGACCAAAATGAGGAGTTCCCGTCGTGGCGCAGTGGTTAACGAATCCGACTAGGAACCATGAGGTTGCGGGTTCGGTCCCTGCCCTTGCTCGGTGGGTTAACGATCCGGCGTTGCCGTGAGCTGTGGTGTAGGTTGCAGACATGGCTCGGATCCCGTGTTGCTGTGGCTCTGGCGTAGGCCAATGGCTACAGCTCCGATTCGACCCCTAGCTTGGGAACCTCCATATGCCGCGGGAGCGGCCCAAAGAAATAGCAAAAAATAAATAAATAAATAAATAAATAAATAAATAAATAAATGGACCAAAATGAGATTCTGGTTGGAATTGTTATTGAAATTAATAATAGCAAATATTTTTTTTCCTTCCTGCAGCAGCAGATTTGAGATGGCAGAGCAAAGATTCAGTAACCTTCAAGATAGCGTAATAAAAATTATTCTACATGAATCACAGAGATTGAAAAAAGTGAACAAAGACACAGAGACCTACGGTACAATATCGAGTGTCTCAATTCATGGGTAAGGAGAGCCCTAGAAGAACAAGAGAGGGAGACCATAAAAAATTTGAAAAAATAATGGCTGAAAACCTTCAAAATTTGGTAAAACAGATGCATATGGATCTACAGACCCAAGAAGTTCGATGAACCCCAGCTGGATAAACACTAAGAGACACACACCTAGACTCACCTTAGTTAATTTTTTAAAGAAGCAAAACTGACAGAATTGAAAGGAGAAGTTCAACAATAGTACTTGGAAATTTTAATAAATGTCTTACGATAATTCATAAGACCATTAGTCAGAAAATTAATAAGAAGATTTGGACTCACTGTCCACCAAGTCTACCTGACAATCCTCCCATATGGGCTACAAAATACATATTCTTTTCAAGTCCACACGAAAAGAATAAACCATGTGTATTTACTTACATCATCAATGTCTATCTGACAGAAAAAGAATGTTTCAGATCAATACATAAAGCTTCCAGCTTAAGAAACTAGAAAAGGAAGAGCAAACCAAACCTCAGGCCAGCAGCAGGCAGAGCACAAGGTAACACTACACTGGGCTTCAAGCAATCTCATGCGATCCAGGATGGGTTATAGGTCAGGGATCAGGACATTCTTTCTTTGAAGGGCCAGAGAGTAAATAGCCTACGCTTTTTGAGTTTTATGATCTCTGGAGCAACTACTTAACTCTCAGTTGTAGCATGAAAACAGCCATAGACAGCTATTGCAAAAATGCAAAACCACTCTTGGCTTAGAATAGAATATAAATAGACAGTGGCCCAAATATGGTCCATGGCTGCAATTTGCACATCTCTATAGAGATGACAGATAGCGTCAAAAGCAAGAAATGCACTGTCAGCGTTGAGCCCCGTTGAGGAAGGGATTACATCTCAGCTCTGTATCCCCAGTCAGTGAACACATAAGATAGCAGAGTTTAGGAGAAGTGCGGCATCATCTAGACACCCCAGGATGAAAAAGGAGAAGCAGCTGCCTTATCAGCAGTAACAGTTTCCAGAAGTGTGAGGATTTAGTTATCCCAGAGGGAAAGAACTAAAGATGCAATCAAAATCACCCATGCAGAGTATTTCATTTAATCTCCCCAGGCCCCTTCATTTCACAAACACTGAGGCTGAGGTCCGGAGACATTAGGGCACCTGCCCACGAGTCCATAGCTAGAAAGCGGCCACAACAGAAATGGAAGGGATTGCTCAACCTTTTTTCCCAAGAAACCAGCCTCACTTGCCTTGCTGACCATGCGCTCTCACGTGGCCGTGTGCACCACGGCTGATCTTGGGACTTGTCTTTCAGCATTAACAGAAGAGCTCACAGAACAAGAAGCCTGGAGTCTAGCCAACAGCTCTGTGTCCCTTCCGGCAGCTCCTCTGAGCTGTCCCTCCACCTGTTTGAGCCTCCAAGTTTCCCAGCTGCGGCATGGTCGAGATGCTTCTGCCAAACTCCGTGGGTGGTTAGGAAGATGGGGGAGATAAGGTGAACAAAAATGCGCTGAAAAGGAGCAAACGTCCTACAAATGGACCGTGGGGCTTTTAAGCATCTTTGATTGGCTTTGGCCTTATTATTTTCTATTATTATTTTGGTGCATCCGTCCCTGTGCTTGACAAGCGTGTGCAAAGCCTTTCTCCATGTGCCGCGTGACTCCCGGGGCCCTTGCTTCTGGGCAGGCCTCGGGTGGGAGAGATCTGTATCAGCGGTGCTCGCCGATCTAGGACACCCAGTTCTGCTGATAAGTCAGTCTTTTACTGATTGGATTTTAACTCCCTCCACCCCCAGGAGCTTCTTCAGGACAATATTTTTTCCTGGAAAACCAAGCACAAAAATCAAGTCCTCGCCACCCTCCTGCTAAATCATAGCTTGAGAGGAGGTGAAGAATTCCCGCCAAAAGGAGACACTGTGACTCCCTCTGGTTGAGAATCCAGTGAACCTCAGAAGGCTTCAATGTTTAGCTTAGATAAGCATCAAGAAGCTGCACGCTTATCTGGAAACTTCGAACTTTCAGTGCCTATTTGGGTAGGAAATCTCATGAGGTTAAGTTTTGTTGCCTGATTTCCAGAACTTCCTGATTTTTGAATAGGCCAGAAATTCTTTGACAAAAGGCAAAGGAGAAGAGCCGCAGTGGTGCATGGCTGCTTCTGATGGGCAGTAAAGTGGAGAGAGCTGGAGGGAGTGCCAGGGTCCCCGCCTCCTCTGACCCCCAGACAAAGCCTCCTCTGCCTTGTCGCTGGCCAGACTCTGAAGAAAAAAAGTCGGATTCTATGCTGCTGGTAACCTGGAAAACCTTTCCGGTTTTCCTTCGACTGGGCGGTTACATCTCCCTTGGGAGGGAGGGTGGGGGGCAGGCAGCCCAGACTGTGCACCCTCTGAGCCTCAAATTCCTCCTCTGGAGATATGAACAGAGATGCTCAAGTCACGTCCCGGCCGTCGTGGGGATTATCAATAAACCAGCGCCCAGTTCCTGGCTCCTCTCCGACACTGAGCGAACCTGTGTCTTTGCTCTTTTCCCACCACTTTCCCACTGGGGGACTTGTTCTGATGAGGTAAACGCCCCCGATAAGGTGAGCGGCTACACAATCCACTGTGCATTGGCGCCCCCTGCATCCCACGGACGCCACGGGGACGCCCCATCCCAGAGTGGGGTGGGGTCAAGGGCCAGGATGCAGGCGAAGGCGGGGGACAGCACGCCCACGTCTCTGTGAGACAGGCCCCCAGCCTTCAAAGAGGTCTCTGGAACCGGCTCGATCTACTTGGCTTCTGGGTCGATGAATCAATGTTTTCATCTGGACATTTCTAAGAATAATTGCGAGTATTGCTGGTGGCAAGGCCAAGCTTCAAAAGCAGAAGGAGAGGAAGAGGAGAGGAGGGTTCTCTTTCGTCTCCCGCCTTTGCTGGAGGAGAGGAGTGAGCCAAAGAGACGCCCGTCGGTGGACTGACTCCTGCCCAGGGTTGGAGCAGCAGGAACGGAACGGAGGGAGGCCAGCCGTCGGGCTCGCGGCCCAGATGGGGACTGGTAAACCCGAGACATCCGCGCGTGACCTCTCGCTCGGGATGTTTCAGAACAACTCACCTGATCTCCTTCATGGGAAAATTCAGTAGGTAGCGTTTTCCTGCTGCAGCATATCCTCTGTCATCCTCTTTATCCTTTTCGTTTCTCCTGTGCCGGGTGCCCACAAAATCAGAGCTGATTTCCATTTGGTGCCATTTCTCTCTTGCAATCTGTGTATAAACACATGTGACAAAAACCATGTATACTTTGTCCACTGTCGCCTGATTAGCACGGCGATATCCCAGCCCATAGGAAGCACAGAATGATTATACGATGCTGATTGACAACGTTTCGAAAGTGTAGTTGACTTACAATGTTGTGCCAATTTCTGCTGCACAGAAATGAATATATATGTATGACTCAACCACAGATATATAAACATTCATGTACACACACATATATATTCATACATATACATACACACACATACATAACATTTTCCATCATCAGCTATCCTAGGAGACTGGATATAGGACCTGGTTGTTTATCCATTTGAAATTAATTCTTTGCATCTATTAACCCCACACTCCCATTCCGACCCACAGAAACATGGACGCTTTCACGAATTCGTTTTGTGTGTCATACTCGTGCAGAGGCCATGCCAGTTTTAGTATGTGTGCTGCCAAAGTGAGCACTATAACGCTATTTTTATTTCTTCTTATTATTATTTTTTGTCTTTTTAGGGCCACACCCATGGCATATGGAAGTTCCCAGGCTAGGGGTGGAATCGGTGCTATAGCCTCCAGCCTTCACCACAGCCACAGCAAAGAGGGATCCGAGCCACATCTGCAACCTACACCACAGCTCCCAGCAACACTGGATCCTTAACCTGCTGAGCGAGGCCAAGGATGGAACCTGCATCCTCATGGGTACTAGGTTACCACTGAGCCACAATGGGAACTCCTGTAATGCTGTTTTTAACAAGGACTGAAGCGCCCTAAGAACGAATAAGCGCCCTGAGAACGAATCTTTCTTTTTCTGCCTACTCATCCCTACTGCAGAGCTTAGCGTCTTACCTTCCATACCGCAAGTGTTCAATAACTACCAAATGAGGGAATGAATGGACGGATGCCTTAAACAATCACTGGGGACCTTCTGGAGAGAACATAAATATAAGACAAGTTCCCCGCCCTTCATGAGGATATGAGATTTAGTTGAAAAGGGAGGGTGTGGATAACAGTGTCAGGGAAGCTGGTGCTCCAGACCAAGGGTGCGGGGGGCCATCTGGAGAAAATGCGCCAAAGGCCTGATGGCAGAGGGCTGGGAAGGCCTTCAGGGGTTGCTAAGACCGGAACAGCCCTCGCAGGAAGGCCCGTCCAAAGTGCAAGATGTAGCAAGAAAACCCACCTGTTTTCATGTCCTTGTCATTCAGTAACATTCAATTACAGAAGAAAAAGCAGAGGCCAAATGTTGTAAATAATGAAGGCACGGTTTTAAGCCAAACCTCTCTGACCCCGACTCCTATTCCACATGGGCATGCCCTCGGTGGGCAGAGAGGAAGAGGGAATTCAGCGAGGGGAGAATGGCAGGAAAAAGGGCACGGCTGGGGAGGTGGGGGCTGAGGGGCCAAGACGGGGTGGAGTTTGCTTCCAGGAGGCAATGCTGGGAACACATTGTGCCAGATAAAGGGAACCTCGAAAAGCAAGGTCTGCAGATTGAACCTCGTTCCCTGCTTAGACCAGGGAACGTGTAAGTGATGCTAAAAGGAGAATTGGTATTGTAGGGCTATTAGGACAGCTCTTGTGTGAGATAAACAAGAAGCAGAGACTCAAGAGGCAGAGAGTGGGGATCGTCGTACGAGCTCAGATGCATGACGCCTTGCTGAGTCAGTCATTCATTCGTTCCTTCTCTTAAGTATCCCTCAGGATGACCTTCTAGGTGCTAGAAACAGAGCAAAGGAACAAGACTGGCATGATTTTTGTCTAAAGGCACCTACGTTCTAGTGGGAGAGACAGACAATTAACAGGGAAGAAATAAGTCCAGCAGGTGGAAAGCGCCATGAAGAATAAACAGGAGGTAACAAGGGTGAGTGGGGTGGACAGGGAAGGCCTCTCTGGGCGGCATGATCTTGAGCGGATGACGAGCCGTGTGGCGTGAGGGCCTTTGGGGTGGAGGCAGGGAGAGGGCAGTGGGGAGAGTCCAGAGAGGACTGAGGTGTGGCCAGCAGGATCGGGTCAGATGCTGGGAAGGCAATGGGAACGAGACAGCCTGGAGGATGCTGTCTGTGCTCCCGAGGCTGGGGAAGAGGTCCCAGGCCGATTCAGAGTCAGGACTCTGCTGGGCTGGGAGGTAAGCACTTCCGTCTGAAGGAAAGAGGAAGTCTCAGGCTTTATGAAGAAGCCTGGTAGGAGGTGGAGGTAGCCTGTGACTCATCTGTGGCTTGAGGCCTCTTTCTTTTAAGGGCAAAACTATTTTCTTTCATACCGTTATGGAATTTCCGAAGTTGGGATTGCTGACGATGCCTCAGAACCAATTAGCTGAGCCAGGTGCCTTGAGAAAGAGGGTCACACCTACCCTGACCGACCATGTCTAAGCGCGAGGTTGGCGAGGATGCCAAAGGGATGGGACTCTAGCATTTCCCCAGCCGAGCACACTTCACTAGGCGTCAAGTTTACATCATAGAGTTCGCTTTCCTCATTTCAACATTGTTCTAAAGTTGACCCAGAATTAAACGAAGAAACAAAGCCAGCAGATAGAGGAAGAATGGAATCCGTGAGCAAGAACCAGAAAGGCATGAAGATGGTGGAAAGTACAGGGAAAGAGACCTCTCTAGAGAATTCTTGGGTGAGCAACAAAATGCGCAGAAGCACAGACATGCGACACATCTCACTCCAAGCTCCCTCATCTCTTCAGAGTCAGGATCAAGAAGGAAAACTGCAGGACGGCCACCGTCTGGTCACAGAAATTCCTGCTGCTACATCCAGGACAATAACCTCCCTTGGCCCTGACCTTCAAAGCCAGTCTTTGCGTAAGGAGCCAAGTTATTTCTAACATCGTTGATTAAAAATGTGCCAAAAGACAATTGCTCCAAGTGGCCGTTTCTTTCAAGTATCCGGGGGGGGGGGGGGGGGAGGGGACACGAAATTACCCGGCCACACTGGAGGCTTGCAGGGTCTTCCAGGGGCCGCTTCTGGACTTCCGGCTTAGTACTGGGGTAGAGACGGAATGACCTTGAGGAACCTGGAGGAACCAGGCACTACCGCCTCTGGTCTCCGGGGTAACGCTGCCTCCGAAGGGGGGGGTCACACTCAGCAGGTCACCTGCTGCCCTGAAGAAGAGCTAGGTACTCTGCTGCCCAGCTCTGCAGGGGGTGGGGGCGGTGGAGGGGCCGCACCGCCTGCCTGGGCTCCGGGCACCTGCCCCTCCAGTCGACCCCCGCCCCTGCCGCCGCTATGACCCACGCAGACCCCCACGGTGAATGGCTTGCCAACATTTGCTCCTCGTGCAAGGGGCAGAGTGTCCACCACCTGGGAGCCCAGTCCTTTCGCAAAAGGAAACCCATCAGAGTGTCTTCCTAGAGAAGCAGATGCCTCTGCCATCCTCCCGGCTGTCCCCAGCGGGTGGTCCCCAGCGGGGGGGGGGGGTCGCCTTCCATCTCCCGTCAGGAGTGTGTGTTCTGAGCCCCTGCAGTGGATGCAGAGCGGGAGAGGCCCCGCCTGCACCTGTCTGCCTCCCCCTGCCCGGGATGGGGGACTTGTCAAGCGCTTCTCCCCAGACTTGCTGTCATGCTCCCCTATCTCCATTGCTTCAGCTTGTCCTGTTTCAATTTGTAATGAAAACAACAAAACTTCAGAAGCGGGTATCACAAGCCTTTCCTGTAGAACAACACGCCGTATTTCTATCATCAGGAACCTGCGCTACACCGGCGCCCTGACACGTCCATTTCAGGAGGGACTAGGCAGCGCCAGCTGCATTTACATAACATTAAAATCCCTGTCTCCACGCGCAAAATAGAATGAACCTCTCCCCATCGCTCCCACGGGGCCCGCCTGAGGTAGAGGGCTGCCTCGCTGTCGTTTCTGAGCCCCGCTGACGGCCTGGATCCACCCATTCCCGGCCTTCCGGGTGAGCGGTGGCTCCCTCCGCTCGGGGCCAGAGCTGCAGGCCCGCGGAGCCCAACCGCCCAGAGCACACAGGGTGAGGTGGCGCCAGGCCGATCGCATCTCCTCCCCGGCATGCCTTGCAGCTGCAGGAAGCCACCCACCCGGTTTCAGAAACCACAAGCTCCTGTGGGCGCTGAGATCCCCCGTTTTATGTGCTCTTTCCACCATGCACATCATCTGCAGCCTTGTGGGTCGCCTTCCTTCGCAAGTCTGGGCTGGGACTGGGAGAGGAACGTTTGCTCTGAGACCCTCGTGGTTCGGCCTCCAGCCTCCTCGTCCCACGCAGGCGCCGAGGACTCCCTCCCTCCGCCACGGCCGCTTGGGAGAAGCGCCTTCCCACCCCCGCTTCACACCAGAACCCTGTCTCCTTTGGTCTGCAGAAAGTAGGGCCTGCTTCCTGTGATGGAATTGCACCCCTAACCACATGGCCAGAGGCGCTAAGCCAACAGGGACGTGTTTTTAGCTGCCACCTGTCACTTTGGAAGCAGGGATGTGTCTCCATGGAATGAGGAGGGAGCTGCCTCTCTCCCCTTTTGCTCAGGGCCCCCCTCTTCCCACCTTCACCAGCGGATTTCATCTGCTGGTTGTTTAGGGCTCAGCCCAGGACCTGCATCATAGCTTTTGGAGACCCCAGTGCTGCCATGAGCCTCCTCCTGCTGGTCCTCTGGCTCCCAAGACCCCCACGGTGGGCCAGGGCCCCGGCTCTGAGTGCCTGGAGGCAGAAGCCTTGTGGTCCTCTGCCGCCGCTTAAGCCAGGAGAGGGGTCTGGCCGTGGGAGGCAGTGGGGCGCCACTGGCCTTGGCCATCAGGTGGCCAAGCAGTCACAGCTGGAATTTTCCACATTAAAGCAGCTGCTGGAGCCAGAAATGGACATCCCAGCTGCCTCTTGAGGGCAGCCTGAGGCCACAGTGGGCCCCTCCATGGATCACCCAGCCTTCTGAGCCGGGCACCTGGGGAGGCCAGGCCACCTGGGGCCACTGCAACTCCCAGAGCCAGTCAGTTCCGAAGGATAATCCCCCAGAGGGGGCACCCCACAGTTTCCAGGGCCTCTGCCCTCAACAACCCTTCCATCCCCACGGCCCCCTGGGATTGGCAGCGATGAGCAGAAGAGGAAAGTGAGGCCCAGAAAGGTCACCGCACTCTTTCAAGATTCAGACTCAGAAAGATCAGGTAGACGAAGCCATCGACTCGGAGAAATCCAATTCCCTTGATTGTTTTTTGTTTCCCTACCCGCCCACAAAGCCTGGCAGCTGGGCCTGCTCCCCAGGCCTGCAGACGGTGTAGGCGCTCAGGGCCTGGGTGCAGAAGGCCCCACCATTAACGCTCCCCGGCTGTGGCCTTGAATTGTTAGTAATTTTCCCTTGACTTTGTGTTTTGTATGCGAAGTCGAGGGGGGGCAGTGGAGCGTTCACCAGGGGAGCCCGGCCACCGCAGCCACCCTCCCAGCTGCCTCCCCACCCACCCCACAGGCTCTCTGCCACCTGCCTCAGCACCCCGCCCAGCAACCACTGCACCACCCTCCGCCCTGAGCTGGGACCAGGCCCTGGGTGTGGGGACGTGGGGACCTGGGGGGTGGGGCTACGGGAATGGTCAGGCACCCACCGTTGTGGGGTGGTGTCCTGGGAGCGGGGAGGCCAGCAGTTACCCCACAAATGCCCTCGCACACCAAGGAGATGCCATCAGATAGCAAACAACAAACACCACGACAAGTTCAGGGCGAGACCGTGAAGGAAGGAAAACACGTCTTCTTTCTTCTTTTCTTGGACGAGGGACATGTTTCCAGTTTGCACAGGGACCACACGCTATGTGGGCTGCTCTGCCCCCCAGGCAGGAACCAGGACGCCTAGTCATCCGCAGGTTAGGGATGGAGCACGGGCTCTTAGGGACCCCCACGCCGTCTGGGCTTTTAGCTGATGACTCGCCTCAAGGAAGAGGGCGGGCTCGGAGGAGACAGACTGTCTCTTGTAGCCAAGGACCTTGGTGGCCAGCAAGCTGGGGTCAGGCCACCTCCTACTCAAAGATGAAAGGTGTTGCCGAGTGTTTAAGAGCTGCATTCTCTCAACGCTTGTGGCTAAAATAAGGCTGCAAGTCAGCATCTGCAATGACTTACGCCTGGAAATAAGGAAGTGAAATTCCCACCTACTGGAAAGACAGTTACGCCGGCCGCTCTGTGAGGCAAGTGTGGCTTCAGGCCGTGCAGACAGAGCCTCACACGTGCAGGGGACGCCTGGGAGCTGCGACAGGCAGCTGCCATCATGTTGCCGTTCAGCAAGATGGGACCAGCCTCCGTTTCCTCATCTGAGACCTGTCAGGAGCACAGACCTCACAGGGCAGTGGGGGCACAGACTGGGCTGTGGGAGGCCTGTGCCTGTGCGGGGACTATCAGCTCGGCCTGTGTCCTCCAAGCATCCTCTCTACTGTCACTTGCCATTGTCCCCATATGGACGCTTCTTGAGGTATCCCGGGGCTCTGTTAGGCCCTGAGTCATTTGGAGTATCGCCTTTCTGTCCCGATGTGCTGGTTTCCTGTGCAGGACATGTCACGTAGATGCTGCCAGGTTCTCACGTCTGCCTCCTCTGAGCTGCCGTTGGCGTGACACTGATTCCAGGTCCGCTGTCTGAAGTGTCCCTGAATGGCTGCCACCACCCATCCCAGCGCTCAGCTGCAGGACGGGGACGTGATCCTATCAGAGCCAGGGATGTTTCCTGGTCCTTTGGAAGGAAGAACTTCGCTGTTTGTAAGAGCTTCAGGGGCTGTCCTGCTCCCTTCCTGGGAATGGTTGATGGAGAACTTGGGTCGGGGGTGGGGGCAGAGCTCACCTGAGCAGGGGCCAGCTCATGTATCCCCTGCTGATTTTTTATCGGAGCTGATATATTTCCCATGTTGTAGATAAGTTACAGAGTTTTTTTTTTTTAATTTTAAAATGTTGTTGAATTCATTCAATTATATCTCCATGTGGTTCAACTTACATTTTGATGACGTCATGAGGTTAACTATTCGTCTTCGCTCCTTCATCCGATGATGAAGTCGTGAGGATAACTATTCGTTTTTACCTCTTCTTGATCCCATGAGGAAGGGAGGCATCCTGCTGTCCTTACCTGCGAAAGTCTATGGGCCACTGGTGGACGCACCCTCCCTGGGAAGAGAAGACCCTTGTTGAGTGGGGTTGCTCACAGGGGAAGGTGAGCCTGGCCCCTGCATTGTGTGCATCCCCTGGGCAGACACTCAACCCAAACCTTGGGGCCGAGTGGGAGATGGAGGGTGACGCAGGCAAAGACCGTATGACCCCCACAGACCCTTTCCTGTATGTAACTCTCTTCCCTTGAGTGTGGGTGGAACTTGTGAATATGATGACCTGTCCATTCTCATAATTACGCCGTATTATATGGCTGAAGGGGGTGGGCAGATGTCATTAGGATGAATCATCAGTTGGCTTTGAGCTAATCAGGAACAATGTTCTGGTTGGACATGATCCGTTTCAATCTGACCCTGGAGGCCAGAGACAGGAGGTGAGGGACCTGGAGCACGAAGAGAGATTTGACATAAGGTTCTCCATTGCTGGCTCGGAAGAGGGAGGGCAGCAGGTGGCAAAGGCCACAGCAGCAGAGAGATACTGACAGCCCGGTGGCAATGGGGACCACAGTCTTCCAACCATAAACAACGAATCAGCCAGTAACCTGATGAGCTGAAGCACCTCCTTCTCAGAGCCCCGAGACAAGAACTCTGTCCAGCAGGCACCTTGACTGCAGCTTCAGAAGATGCCGGGCAGAGAACCCAGTCCCACAAAACTAGGTGCTAAAAAATGCAGTAGTTTTTGGACTCAGATTGCATGGTAATTTGTTATACAGCAGCAGAAGAAGAGACACAGTGGCCAGACCCAAGGACCCTCTCTCAGAGCTTCCATGCGGGGGACTACAAAGCTGTCTGTACCCTGGACGTCACAGCTGCCTGGGAAAATAGAGGGCTTTATCTGCTTCCGTTGATTAAAGCTGGATTTTTGGGAGTGGCGAACAACCTCTTCCATGACAGTCTTTAGTTCATTTCATTTCTTATATTCTGATACACTTCAAGGAAAGGCCCAAGGGGACAAGGCATTTTAACAGCTTTAGAAAACTTGATGAGAATTTTTATTTTTATTTATTTAGTTTTTATATATCAAGTCTCAATAATTTTTTTTATTTATTTTTATTTTTAAATGACTTTTATTTTTTCCATTATAGTTGGTTCACAGCGTTTTGTCAATTTTCTACTGTACAGCAAAGTGACCCAGTCACAACATACACACACACACACATATATGTATGCATTTTTTTTCTCCAGTATTCTCCATCATGTTCCATCACAAGTGGAGAATTTTTAATTGTTTCTTAAAAGAGTGTGTCAATATATCATGTCATCAAAGAGCATTTTATTTTAGATAAAAATGCTATCGTCAGCATAATTTTATCATTATTGATCCTTTTATGTTATAGGAGACAACTTGGTATTAATTTGTATCTCTGGGTTTTTTTTTTTTCCACTTTCAGATTGGATATGTGTAAGCAATTTGTGTTAGTTGTCTGTTTTTTAAATTTGCCCAACTTTCTATTGAAGACAATTTTTTTCCTACCAATTTTTATACGAATCCATATTAAATCTCTATTATATTTATTGAAAATAGGTGCAGCATTCGTTTTCCCCTCTGTTTTAGTTCCTTTGTGTGCTTGCTTGAGAGACATTAGCGTTCCCCTATGACTATTATCAAGAGCCGGGAGACCAGAAAACTGCCTGCTTTACAGAACTTGGCCTGACAAGCATCGTCTGCTTATACTGTTTAGCACACGAATTGCCCGGGCTGCCTTCCTGAACAAGCCAGGCCCTGGCAACTCAGGGTGTTGCTTTGCATCACTTAATGATAACTTTTAAGCTGCAGATTTTAAGTCACTTTTATTTTATTTTTATTTTATTTTATTTATTACTTTATTGGTCATGCCCACAGCATTTGGAAGTTCCTGGGCCAGGGACTGAACCTGCACCACAGCAGGGACAAAGCCAGATCCTTAACCTGCTGTGTCACTGGGGAACTCGCCTTAAGCCACATCTTTTGGAGAAGGATGCTTTTCTCTACATCCTCAAAACCTCTGTTTTTCCAGCACTCGGTGGTTAACTTGATTTGCATCATTTGGGGCTTTGATTTCAGTCAGCAGTATTAATAATTTACTCTTTGACTTAATGGGGCTGGTGAGGGGCCGAGGGAGGTCTGGTTGAAAGGGCGTGAGCGCCCTGTTATGGACAGCTATGGGCATCTCGTGTGAGCTGCCAAGTGCATTACAGGCTAATAAATGTATAACGAGCTGAGCCGCCCCGCGTGTGCTAAAAACGAACTCTGAGTTAAGCAAGAGAAGCATTTCCATTAGGCTGCCCCGGCTCTGGGAAGCTCCCTGAGCCGGTGGACGTGTTCAGACCCCACTTCTCCGAAGGAGCCTGGCTTGTGTGGAGACGGCCTGCCTCCGCACCCGCAGACCCCAGTGCGGGGAGGGGGGGCGGGGGAGGGTTGAAGCGCTGCTTCTCCATCAGGCCCTCTCATCAGGAGCCATCCTTCACCATGGGGGCGGCTCTGTGCGAGCTCAGCGTGTCTGACTTCCAGGTTTAGGGGGGCCTGGCCTGGGCCGCTCGTGGGTGTGAAAGGCTTAGCAGTAGAAGCTCCTGGGGCTGCGGCTGTGAGCAAGGAGGGTGACCCCCCGTCACAGCGGGGATGGGGGTGGGGGCCTGGGGGCCTCACACTCAAGCCAGAGGAGGCAATGTGCATTCAGGGTTCACTCTGAAGGTAAAGGGGAGAAGGGAGAGACCCTGTGCCCAAGGAAGGAAAAAGCTGCCAGAACATTCTAGAAGCCAAAGGAGGGAAAGATGCTCCCTTAGACTTAGCAACAGCCAAAGTTACTGAAACACAGGACTGGGAGGCTGTACTTACAAGGCCAGTAGCATCCCTTGCAGACAGAGAAAGCCAGAATCCTCTGCTGTTTGGGTAAAACTAGCCACCCCAGGGAGATGCCCTCGTGGGGAAGGAGAGGGGCGGAAGCAGGGAGCCCAGCAGAGCACCCCCGGATGAAGTGGGCCTGATGATTCAAGACGCTGGCAAAATGCAGGACCCGGGCGCACACTGCTCCCAGCCAAGAGCATCCCAAACCTCTACCAGGTGGGAGTGGAGGCTGGCATCAGACACGCTGCACGTCAGCTACAGTTTTTCAGACAAGTGACTAGCAGCCCCCTTCAGGGGTTGGCACCCCAGTGGGGTGGACACAGCCAGATTTCACTCCACATGGAATACCACATTGCAATACTTAACGACAGCTTTCAAGGCCCATCATGAATATCAGCAAAAACTACTGTTTACACAAAAGTAGGGAGATTAGCATTCTCTTTTTTTTTCAAATTTTATTGGCCATAGCTGACTTGCAATGTTGTATTTGTTCCAAGTGCACAGCGAAGGGAATCGTACCCATTCTTTTTTGAGATTCTTTACCCACATGGCTTATGACAGAGTTGGGGTAGAGTTCTTGTGCTATACAGTAAGTCTCTGCCGCTTGTCTGCTTTATAAACAGTACTACGTACATGTTAATCCCATCCCCCTAATTTACCCCTCCCTCTCCCACGTTTCCCCTTTGGTTTTGAAATCTTTGTGTCTGTTTCTGTTTTCTAAGTTCTTGCTTATGATTTTTATTTGATTCCACATGTTAGTGATCTCTTTTATTTGTCTTCCTCTGTCTGACTTAACTTCACTTAGTGTGACCATCTCTAGATCAACTGTGTTGCTGCAAGTGCCATTATTTCATTCTTTTTTATGGCTGAGTAATATTCCATTGTGTACCACCTCTTCTTTAACCATTTCTCTGTTGCCGGACATTTACATTGTTTCTGTGTCTTGCCTATTGTAAATAGAGGTGCTATGAACATTGAGGTGCACATGTATTTCCAAATTATGGTTTTCTCTGGATGGATGCCCGGCAGTGGGATTGCTGGATCATGTGGTATTTCTACATCTGGTTTTTTAGGGACTCTCCATACTGTTCTCCACAGTGGTTGTACCAATTTACATTCCCACCATCAATGTAGGAGGGTTCCCTTTTCTCCACACCCTCTCCAGCGTTTATTGTTTGCAAATTTTTGATGATGGCCGTTCTGACTGGTGGTGACGTGCTACCTCACTGTAGTTTTGATTGACATTTCTCTAATCATTGGTGATGTTGAGCATCTTTGCCTGTGCTTTTTGGCCACCTGTCTGAGATCAGTATTCTTTATGACACAGCCCTTCTCCCTTAGGTAGGCACCAGAGGGGTTCCTCTCTCCTGGGTGGCTAACCCCATCACTTAGAACAGGGACTGGTTGTTTTGAAGTGCAGGCTGTGCTGCATGCTTAGGAGGAGGCACGAGGGAGGTTAGTCCATCACCTGCCAGTCATTTTCTCTGAAGTAAAGCACCAGTTCTCCTTGGTCACACACCTTGCTGGACACTGAGGATGGCAACCTTCTGACCGGGCCCTCCTATCAACACAGCCACAAGGGAGTCCAAGGGGCAGCCCCTGCAGCCTCCAGGACTGGAATTAGCCACCATTTTGAATGAAGGACCCAGAGTTTACTTATTCATCCAGGAAACATTTATTGAGCACCTGCGTGTGTATAAAAAATTCTCAAGACCTGAGAAATCTCATCAGAAATTAATAAGCTGGAATTTTTTATGCATCGGTCTTTTGTGAATGCGGTTAGTGAGTTCCCTGGAATAAAGTTACCTCTACTTAAAACATGGGCTTGATTCAAGGGAGGTGGGGGTGAGGAGTGCAGTCCAATTAGCTCCGTCCTGGAAGGACCGCTGGTGTCACACAGGGGCTTTCGGAAAGCCTCTCTTCCCATCATGCGGAGCAGGGTTTAAACCCTTGTCTCTGACGAGGGAGAGAACACAGGAACGGCTGTGCAGAAATGAACACATTATAGAAGGACATGTTTAATTGAGTGCCTGCCATGTGCCAGGCACCCTCCTGATGCCTTTACATGCCTGTTTAATCATCACGACCTCACAGACTGAGGCCAGGCAAGGTGCCAGGCAGGCCTTTAAGTGCTTTACAAACACTCATTTGTTTACTCTTCTAAGCAACCCTTTGGAGGGGTTCTATTACAATCGCCGACTTACAGACGAGGAAACTGAGACACAGCAAACATCTTGCTCAGGGACACACAGCAAATAAGTAGAAGAGTCAGGAGTGGAATCAACAGTCTTAACCCCAGTGCCTCTTCCCAGAGGGAAACAGCCAGTGTCAGGCACAGAGGCAGGAGGAGGCAGAACTGGGGTGTGCCACTTCAACGAGAGCCTGTCGCCAGTCCCAATACCCAAGCGGGGAGACCACTGTAGCACCTTCCTTGTGGCTGCAGGGGCGAGGGGAGAAGAGAGAGTGAGGAAAGGAGAAGTAAGTCTGTACCAGACTGATGCGGAGTTCAAGTCCTAACTGCATGACTGAGCCCCAGTTTTACTCATCTGCAAGATGGGGATAATAAGGCCTGCCTCCTAGAGCTCCTAGGAGTTTGGCGGGAATTCAATGACGCATAAAAACTGTTCACATACTGTCTAGACAGGTGGTGAGCAGAAGATGCTAATCACTTCTCATAACCCTGGTCCTTCCTTCACAAAGGAAGATTGACTGTGGAACAGGACAGGCACTGCTCCTCCCTAACATGCTCCCAGAGCATCTGTGGTGCCTGCAGAGATGCTCAAATGGGTTCTCAGGAGAACACAGACAAGCATTCAGACCACAGTGATGTGACCAGGTAACCCACGGACCTCTTCTGGTTCAAACGCCTGGCGTTCCAGCTGTCAAGATTACCAAAATGATAGGCTGCCAACCGACGGATCAATTGCCATGGAATTAAAAATACATCTGCCAGGAAAATAAATGAAGCTTCTCCTTGGGCAAACTTTCTTTGCCTGATACACAACATATCAGCAGGGAATGAATATGTTGCCTGTAATATGCACAAACTTAAATGCAAGTACAGATTGATTATTCCTCAGTTCTAACAATTCAGGAGTTCCCTGGCGGCTCAACGTGTTAAGGATCCAGCATTGTCACTGCTGTGGCTGGGTCACGGCTGCATCGCAGGTTCAGTCCCTGGCCTGGGAACTTCTACAGGCTCCCAGGGGCAGCCGAAAAACACAAGTAAATAACAAGTTCAGAAATAACCCTTTTGGAAAAAGGTTATAGTGACTTTGGAGGGAAAGAGAAATCTTCATTCTTTATTTGCAAATTCCCTTAGTGAAGAACTTTGACACATTTTCAGGTCTCCCAAATGGAATCTATTTTTCCTCTCGAAATAGAAAACTAGAAAATGACCATCTGTACACTGCCAGTGTCCACATGGCGGCAAGGAGCATCAAATGCTAATGCTAAGCAGCTCCTCCCCGTTGTATAATCGCCATAGCAGCATCGGTCTGGAGGATTATGTAAGTGAGACATTTGGGAGAGGGAGGAAAGGAAGAGAGAGGAAGGGTGAGGCAAAGGTGAGACATTTTTCTAATCTGATTTCACAATGGCTCAATTACTCTCTTTTACACTTCATTTACTCCATGCCTCTAATTGTATACAGCCCAGAAGGGGGTCCGCCTCCCCTGGAATGTTGCACCCATCAGCCTCTGTACCTCAAAATCCAGCACCTCCGGCAGACCTCCCTCATCCGCTGTCATGGCTGGGCTGATGAATCTCATTAATTGGCAAAAGCTATTTATTTCTTCTCTAATAAATACTTAATTCAATTAATCTCCTTCCCAGCACCCACGCTAAATTTAGAGAGTGCGCTTTAACTGCAGAGGTACCATGATGCAGGAAGATTTGCTATAATAGCAAATTCATTCTTTCCAGAACATTAGCCCAGAATTTTTAATAACCTCACAGGAGCAATCAGGTTTGCACAGGAGCACAATGGCTAAGTCTCTGGCCCAATTTATTCTCCCACTCAGATATCCACTCTAATTCACAAGCTTGAAATGTATCCGATTTAAATGGGGGGGGGGGGGTTAGAGCTCTTCTTGATAGAAAGCAGTCAAGTCGTATGTGCTCCAATTCCAGGCATGTGTAATGGAAATCTTATTCCTAACTGTTATTTAATTACTTGGATATTGTGTTCTTGGTTTCTGTGACTCATTACATACTGTAACATCTTCACTTAAATGGCATCTCAGGCCATCTTTTCAACAACCTATTAAAAAAATAACTGAGTTATCTGTGATAAAGTAACTCATTTATTAACAGTTCTAAATTGGAAAAATTCTTCTTTCGATTTTAGATGGTCAACAAATTAAATAATCCACACAGGTTCCCGAAGCATCATAGAGGCAGGAGGGCCATTGCGGGCCTAGGATTGACTGGCCCTGGGCTTCCTTGTAAGGACAGATTGAAAGACAACTTTCTACTCCTGAAGCCTTCTCCTGCTCACTTCTTTCTAGACCCAACCCCCGGTTCCTGCATTTTCTAATTATCCGTGATCCTGAAAAGGCAACTCCTAAAGTTTTCAGGGAAAAAGAAGTAGAAACTTTGCCGATAAGAGAATTCCATGTAAAAGAAACTTGCATTTGGATGGCAAAGGAGTGAAGACAGAGTAAAATGAAGAATCCAGCTCACTGCTATGGAATAAAAGGGCGGCAGAAATTCTTGGGCGTTTTGAAGACGAGCGGGTTGAAGAGCATGACTCAGCCTCACAGCCAAGGTCACCCCAGCCACACAGGCTGACTCAGTCCCTTCTCCCCGCACCCCCTCCGCAGTCTCTCTTCCTTCTTCTCCAAGGTCCAAGGCATCAAATCTCCTGCGTGGAGGAGTTAGGAAGCACGGGTGTGTTTGTTTTGTTAAACAAAAGTCACTTCCTTTCCTGAAGAGGGGAAAAAAAAAGGATCATTTTTAAAATCTCTTTTTAGATTCTATTATGTGAACAAAGTCAAAACTTGCAACATAAACTCCGTGAATGTACATCAATAGGGAAAAATGAAAAAGTCAAAAGTGATGGAGCCATGTTATGAACTGTCGTGCTTTTTGAGAAAGAATGAGGCACAACTCAGTGTTTGAAGCTGGAAAATTGTTCACCACACTTCCGATTTTCCTTAGGTATGGAGGAAATAACATAAACGCACATAAAGTATCAGCACCAGCCACCTAAGAGCATGGACTCATTTGGCACCGTAGCCAAAGCAACTGTCGTCTTTACTCTGAGGTCCCCTTTCTAATGTCATCTCCTTCTGCCCTTGCGTTGTTTAGAAAATTATTCTCATTTCTCAACAGCTGTAAATAATATATTTGGTATCTGTGTCTTTGAACCTCAGAGGGATGGACTATAGCTTTTATATTCTCTGTGATTCGCTTTTCCTCTTCAAGAATAAGTTCACAATGGACAGAACACGGTAAACCAGCTGTAATGGAAAAGAATAAAAATCATCAAAAAAAAGAACAAGTTCAGGACATTTGATGTGCGTGAGGTAGAGTTAGTTCATTTTAATTGCTAGCTCGTACCTCATCACAAGCTTATGTCACCGTTTTTGTTTTATTACTTATTCATTCATTCATTCATTCATTCGTGGCTGTGCCCGCAGCATACAGAAGTTCCTGGGCCAGGAGTGGAACCCACACCACAGCAGTAATCAGAGCCACGGCAGTGACAGTGCCAGATCCTCAACCCACCGCACCACCAGGGAATTCCCATACCACAGTGTTCAAAATATTCACTTGCTGGTGGATCTTCCGGCTTCTTACAGTTTTGTTTTTACAAAGAGTGTTCCTATTCTTTATATTCTTGAATACTTTAATTTTTCCAATCCGGTGATACGATTTTGCGATTTTAATTTGCATTTACCTAATTCCTAGCTAGGCTGAACATCTTTTCAACATGTTTAGTCATTTATATTCTCTTTTGTACGTACCTATTCAGCCTTTTGCCGTTTTGCCATTGCTTTATTACCAACTTTAAAAATCTGATTTTTGGGAGTTGCTGTTGTGGCGCAGCAGAGACGAATCCGATCAATATCAATGAGGATGTGAATTCATCCCTGGCCTTGCTCAGTGGGTTAAGTATCCAGCATTGCCGTGAGCTGTGGTGTAGGTCCCAGACACAACTTGGATCCTGCATGGCTGTGGCTGTGGTGTAGGCAGGCAGCTGTAGCTCCAATTCAATCCCTAGCCTGGTTGGAAACTCCACATGCCACAGTGAGGCCCTAAAAAGCAAAAAAAAAAAGAGAGAAAGAAAAGAAAATCTGATTTTTAGAGGTTATTAGTATATGCTGAAAATGAGGGCTGAAAAGAATATACATTCTTTCTATCTTCCGGAAATGTGTGTGACCTGTATTAACATGTATTTGGGAAGCAGTCCTCCAGTTTGGAGCTTGTCTTTTCATTCTCTTTATACACATTTTAAATATTTTCTCTTTTAAATATGCTTTTTGTGTCAAAACTTCCTTTGCCTTGAGATCATTAAGTGATTTTTCTGTATTTTCTTCTGAAACCAAAGATGGATACTTTACAACTTGGTCTTCAATGGCTTGATTTTAAAGGAATGGGTGAGGAAAGGGTTAACATTCTTTTTTCCTTCTGTAGATGACAAATTGTTCTCCTTAGGACATCAGAAAAAATCTTTCTTTCTCTATCAGTTGCAACTTCAGCTCCATTATAAATTGTTTCCACATATGTTTGCTCTCTTTCTAGGCTCTGTGCTCTGCTCCATTGGCCCATTTGTCTTTCTCTGTACTCAGACCATCTTAGTTACTATGTTATTCATAGTACTCCTCTAGCTGATAAGGAAGGTGTGTCCATATTTGGGATCAGGATTCTCTTAGGTACTCTTAACTCTTGTGTCTCTTCCGCATACAGCTTGGCGTCATCATTTTGAATTCTTTAAAAAGGTAGAGCTCTGATTGTGACTGAATTGAACTCCTCAGCCAAACCTGGATCTGAGATGTTTAAAATATTGAGGTATTCAATCCATGAACATGGTACATCTCTCTACTTAAAACCATAATGGTAAATTTATCTATGTTTCAATTTTAGTCCTGCGTGTTCATTTGTGTTTCTATGTTATGAGGCTATCTCTTAGTTTACAAGTTTAGAATTATTATATTTTTTCTGACAAAAATGTAGTAATATTTTTTTCTGACAAAAATGTAGTAACGCTCTTATTCCCTCATAATTCCCTTTACCTTAGAGTCTCTTTTGTTTGATTGGAATACAGTTGTGTGTTTGTTTGAGTCTCTAATTTTGCTACTGTATCTTTTCCCACAGTTTCATTTTCAATCCTCCTGAAATCTTCTGTCTTACATCTATTATCAAAAATATATAGCTTGGTCTATTTTTAAAATCCTCCCTCAAAATCTAGTTTAATCTCAACTAGAGAATTTAGTCTGTTGAATTTATTTGAGCTAATAACATAATCTCACTTATTTCTACCATTTTGCATTTTCAGTGTATTCTGCTTTTTTAAAATTATTTTCTTGATTTCTGTTGAACTTAGTGTTTGTTCTTTAATAATAGTTTGAAAGTTATACAACTTAGTCCTATGTTTAAGTGGTCACGATAGAAGTTTTAATATGCACACTTAACACATAAAGTTCATAAATGTCTTTACCTCGATTCAGAAAGGGTCAGGACTTGAAAACACACCTCAACTCCAGTCCTCTTCCTTCTGGCTGACACGCTATTTTTGCAGCTGTAGCCCAACAAAGCCTGGGAGCCAATGCCTTAGAATTCATCTGGGCACTTTTTTCCCGAAGCTGAAGGTCATTTCCAATGTTTTCCTCAGTCCCACTTCTGTTCTCCCAAGATCTTCCATCACCAGCTTTGGATGGAATCAGAAAGCTCATCCATGGGTTTTTGTGAAACCAGAGTAAGTGATGGGAGGAAACGGCTCCACTCGGATGCATCTTTGTTACCGGATGAAAATGCCCAGGGAGTATTTTCCTTGTACCTTACCTGCCCCCAGCTAAATTCAGTCCACCTGGGCTCAGAGTGTAACCACTGAAGGCTATGTCTAAGGATCTTTGAGGTTTAGGGTCTCTATCTGGCTGTAAGGAGAGTCTAAAGTCCTTTTCAGAGAGGGGAACTCAGGCTCGGAGAGGAAGTGACTGAGGTCACCCAGGAGTCAGTTGGCAGAGCCAGAAATAGACCTCAGGTCTCACTCAGTTCAGACAAGGCAGACAGAGCTGTTCTGCTTTGATGGAGAGAGAGAAAGCGGGGGGGGGGGGGGGGAGCGAGAGAGAGTCAGTCAACAGACACCATATTTATGAAACAGATACAAGTCTTTCTTGTCCCCTTCCTCTCAAGCCCTTCTGAACATCCTCTGCTAACTGGTTTTACTGCCAGGAATATTCCAGCTCGAAGAAAGCCCACATGGTAAGAGCTCCAGCTGCCCGCTCCACAGCTGCAAACCATGTCTTGTGATTTCCGGGGAGCTCAGGCTGTGCCTCTTGGTTGCTCCTTGCCCTGGGTGCTGAGTGTGGGAAAGTTCTGCGTGGGAGACTTCTTTCTCGAACACTTGGGGAGTGTGCCACTGTGAGCCTTTCCTCCCGAGGACACCAGCAGGCGTCTGTGTCTGCATGAGGGGCAGCTCTAACACGGTGTCAAGGCCACTTTAGAAACCACAGGGAGAAGGCACACTTTTGACGTGCCTCCCGCCCAGCCCTGAAATCCTGAAGCCAGGGCCTCAAAGAGCAGAGAAACAGGGCGGTGGGGTGTCTTCGGCTCCGAGTCCTCTAGAGAAGACACCCCTCTTCCCCGGGTTTCTTTTCCAGTGGGGCAATGCGAGGCCCGACCCGCCATCCTCCTACGAGAGACCAGAGCCAACGCAATGGGGAAAGTCTGTGCCTGCAGCTTGCCTCCTTCCCAGAAATAAGAGGTTACAGAGAAAACACAAATGGAATCTAAATCTGGTAAGATTTGCAGAACCTCAAGGTTTCGCTGGGTCAGGAACAGAGTAAAAATAGTCTCTCAGGATGAATCCTGGCCAGAAAAATAGAGACGAATGAAGGGCAAGAAAATGCGTAGTAAAATTTCACTTTTTCCAACTTCCTATGAGGTTTCACTGTTTTTCTCTGAATCATTCATTTCTCCTACCACCCTCCTGGCATTTCTGATGAGCCAGCAAGCATACCAGAATCCAGGGGACTGCAGAGCAGGGAATTCTCTAAGGTCTGCTCCTAACATCTGCAGTAATGATGGATCCCGGAAGTGGACTGCACATCCCCAGCGGTGGCCAGACCAATTCCTATAACACAGGACTCGCCCCTCGGCGTAAGGTACGGCCGCACAACTAGCCTACAGGAGAGACTCAAGAGGCCAAACGGAGGACTCCCCGAGGTCACCTCAGCACCAGATGCTTCCAGCTGTCCCAGACACGCAGTGGGCGCTCTTGTTTTTGGAAATCTCCAGGATGGAGACATCCCTGCTTCCCCCCGGCAGCTGGTTCCTCTCCGCCTGACGCTTAGTTCATTTCCCTCGGGTGATCCCGTCCGTTTCCAGCCAGTTCCTCCTTCCCACCATTGCTCCTATATCGTTATCTAGGGTCAGAGCATCAGGTAGATGGACTTGACGATTCCCTTTATCTGTCATTACGGTCATAATAATCTCCTTTTAAAGAAATTGAACTGCCCAAGGCTGGCAATCACGAGAAGAATGCACTCTGACTCGGAGGAGATTCTCTCAGGACAATAACTCAAGTTCCTTCGGTTGCAAGTCACGGAGACTCATTCAAGCTGCCTAAGTAAAAGTTTGTTTTCATTCTGTTTTCTTTCTTTGTTTCTTTCCTAACAAGGAATGAGGGGTGAGCTGTAGTAGCCAAGGGCAGAGAGGTCCCCCCACCACCACCAGGGCTGATCCCAAGTTACAACCAGGAGCAGGGAAGCCGAGCTGAACCCAGCTGGGACCGCCACAGCTCTCCCCTCCACGCCAAGTCTTAGGGCGTCTTCGTCTTCCGTCTTCTGCCCTGAGTGCCTCTCATTCCTAAGACTTTGCAAAATGCATTTCCCTCTTGAGGCATCTACATAAACAACCAGCTCTAACCACCCAAACCTCAGCCTCACAGAATTTCTTGAATATCACTCAGCATGTCAGATAACAATTCCAAATTCCTGGGGATGAAAATCAAACTGGCCCATCTTGGGTTGGGAGACAAGCGCTAGTCCAATAACCTATGCCAAGAAGAGGAGGGACTTATGCTTGAAACAAAGATACAAGCCGCCCCGTGGCTCCCAACACCTATTTGCTGTGGAGCCTAAACGTTCATAGACTGAAAGCAAAGAATCCGCTTCATCCAGGACACTGTGTGCAAGAAAATGGCCACTAGGGAACCTTGGAGGGGAGACCTCCTTGCACCCCTCCCAAACATTCTCTGCTTTGTTAAGATTATACCTCAGTGGGGAGAAACATGTTAGGTGTTAGGGGTATTGGGCCAATAGGAGCCCACAGCCATCAGTGGGCAGGAGACGTGGTAGCAGACCGTGGGTTACATCTCTGATGAATCAATTACCAGCAGCATGGTCCCTTGTCCCAGGCTTGTCCTCAGTATCAAACCCATGCCCAGAATGTGCTGCTGACCCCAAGAATGTGCATGTGAGTGGGACAGCCCCCTACATCTGTCACTTGGAAGAAAATTGCAGCACCCAAGCATATTCGGTATCATCGTTTTTTGAAAAGCTGAAATTAAAAAGTGCATTAGGGAGTTCCCGTTGTGGCTCAGAGGGTTAAGCACCCAACATAGTGTCCATGAGGATGCAGGTTTGATCCCTGGCCTCACGCAGGGGGTTAAGAATCTGGTGTTGCCATGGCTGTGGTGGAGGCCTGCAGCTGCAGCTCCCATTTGACCCCTGGCCCAGGAACTTCCATATGCCATGGGTGTGGCCATAAAAAGAAAAGAAAAGTGCATTCGTACCTAGATGATGGGTGACTCACAGAATAGCAAACCATGATTATGCCCAAATTTCAATAGTATCTTAAATCACTAAGTGCACTGTCTCTGCCTCTCGGGGTCGTTCCAAGATGGCATTGACCTGGTAGCTAATAAATACCAGAAATTTATTTCTCACAGGGGTGTAGGCTGGAAGCTTGAGATGAGGGCGGCAGCACGGTTTGGGGAGGCCTTCCTCCTGGTTTCAGATTTCTCGTTGTGCTCTCACAGGGCCAGAGAGATTTGGGATCTCTCTGGAGCTTCTTTCGTAAGGGCACTAATCCCTTACATGAGGATTCCAGCTCCCCAAAGCCCCACCGCCCTAATACCACCACATTGGGTGGCAGGAGGTCACACAAGAATTGAGGGGGACACAAGCCTTCAGCACACAGCCCCTCACCTCCTCAGGGCTTTCCGTATCGTCATCTCCTCTTCGTAGCGTTGATTATCCTGAACAGGCTTCTGGGTCGTGCTTGCCTTCCTCACTAAACATTGGGGCTCTTGGGTGAAGGCAGCACACCTACCATCTCATAGGCCTGGGGTCCAGTCCAAGACCTGGCATGTGGCAGTAAACCGTCAGCAATCGATAGAGGAAACTGATGGATGGAGGAAAATGATTTAAGAGTTGAAGGCTGAAAGGAAGGAAGGAGGAAAAGAAAGAAGGAAGAGAAGGAGGGAGAGGTGGAGGGAGGGAGTTCCAGAGCAAGCACAGCCTCACTTACATCCTGTGGTTCAGCTCTGCAAGCAGGTGTGAACAACCTCCTGGCCCAACGAAGCGTCGACACAGAGCCATTTGGCTTCACCAAGGCGTACACAGTTGACCCAAGGCTAAAAGTCCCATGTGTCATGCTGTTTTGGGGAGACTCCTGCCCCTCCTGTGTCCCCCTGCCTCAGGTACCATGCCCCTGATGCTTCACATGGGGAGGACACTGCTACTAATCATTTGTTCTTGTGAGGACCACATTTTCGTGTAAATGTATTCCAGCAATTTTAGTCCAGTGGTCCTTCACCTTCTTGGGTGCAATGAGGGACAGTTGGATGGTGCATCACAGGCCTACCTGACACCCCAACAAAAGCTACGATACCCTCCTCAGGCAAAGGCACCACCACCACCTGTCAAACACACACACTCAGACACATTCCAGACAGATTCCAGGGCTCACAGACTTGAGTTCTGTGGTCAAGGGCTACTGGGCTCCATAATTATTGGGCTCCATATTGTTTTCAAGTTTAAACTTTCTAATTGGAGAAGTACCTTATTTAAAGGATTATCAGGCACCAATAACCAGTCAGGGAGATGATTCTTTGATCTGAATCAGACCTTAAGGACAGAAATGAAAGCCTTTTTTGTCTTCCTGGAGAGATGGGGAGAAGGTGCAGTCGCAAGTGATATAGTGATATAGGTGCCCTTTACCTGGCTCCTCCGTTCCCACCTATCCTGTGTGCATGGGCACACATGCACGCATGGGCGCACACACACACACACACACACACACCACTGGATAAAAATGCCAGAAAACGGTGGATGGATCAGCCCTCCAGCTTCCTACAGTTGGACTGGGTGCTGCAGGCTCCCTGTGCCCCCCCATTCCCTGCCGGCTCCCAGAGGCCTCTGAGAGGCCATCGCACCTGCCCACAGTGGCACCTGCTCCCTCCTATGCCTGTGGTGGCCTCCTTCCCTCCCCTGATTCACCTGCCAACTCTGCCACTAGGACCTTCTAGGCTCTTGTCCACAGAAACTACCTGCCCATAAACCCACGTTTCAGGGTCTAAAGGAACACAGCCTGGCCCCTGGCACGGGAGGGGGGGGGACTTTGAACAATCAAACAAGATGCCGGGAGGATTTTGAAAGATGGCCAACAGATCTCACCATTTTGTCCCACATCTGGCCTCCTGAGGGAGGTGAGGAGGAAGCAGCTCGGGGTGCAGCTGAGCCTGGAATGTAGAGGAGAGAGGGTGTCGAGAACTCGCCTCTGTGCACCTGGGGCGTAGCCCCAGCAGGAGACGAGGTGGGTCTTAGTCACTACGGCTGCCCTGAGAGAACGCTCCAGAGCGGGCGGTTTACACAGCAGGTCCTGTTCTCAGGCTTCTGGAGGCTGAGCATCCAAGACTGAGGGCCTCATGGATCCCTCCTTGGTGAGAACCCTCTTCCCGGCGGTGCACAGCCCTTCTCAGGTGTGTGCACAGGGGAGGCAGAGAGAGCTCCAGTCCCTCTTCCTTTTCTCATCGGGGCACCAATCTCATGCAGAGGGCCCCACACGCGTGACCTCTTCTACCCTCTTATCTCCCAAGACGCCACCACCAAACACCATCATAGGTTCAATTTGAGGGTCGGGAACCAAGACTGTTGATAGGCCACTTTGCCAGCTACCCTGGGAATTCCAACCTTGTAAGTCTCAAGGCCTCATCTTCTAAAATGATCTACCTGTGGTATTCTAAATAGACCTGCCACTTACATGCTTCTTTTAAACAGACCTTTTTTGTAATTGAAGTAAAGCTAATTTACAATATTTCCTATGTACAGCAAAGTGACTCAGTTATATATATTCTTACATATATACATACCTATATATGTTTTTCTATATATACATGTGTGTGTGTGTGTGTGTGTGTGTATCTTTTTTCAGATTCTTTTCCCTTGTCGGTTGTTATAAGACATTGACTGTAGTGCCCTGTGCTGTACAGTAGGTCCCAGTTGGTTATATGTTTTGTATATAGTAGTGTGTGTCTGTTAGTCCCAAATTCCTAATTTATCTCTCCCTCTACCCCAGACATTAATTTTTAAGTTTTATTGAAATACAGTTAACTTACAAGACTGTGATAATTTCTGAGGCACAGCAGAGTGACCCAGCCATGCATATACACACACCTATTCTCTCTCGTATTCTTTTCCCACATAGATTATCACAGAATCCTGGGTAGAGTTCTCTGTGCTGGACACCAGGTCCCTGTTGGGCAATCGTTCTATATACCTCAGTGTCCCTATGCCAATTCCAAACCCCCAGTCCGTCCCTCCTCTCACCTGTAACCATAAGTTTTTCAAAGTCTTTGAGTCTGTTTCTGTTCTGCAAAGAAGTTCATCTGTATCCCCTTTTTAAGATTCCACATATAGGTGATATCACAAGATGTTTGTCTTTCACTGACTAACTTCACTTAGTATGGTAGTTTCTAGGTCCATCCACGTTGCTGCAAATGGCATTATTTCATTCATTTTGTATGACCGAGTAATATTCCATTGCATATATGTACCACATCCTCTTTATCAATTCCTCTGTTGCTGGACATTTAGGTTGCCTCCATGTCTGGGCTATTGTAAATAGTGCTGCAATGAATCTTTTTTTTTTTTTTTAAGAAAACAGATTTATTTATTTTTATTTTCTGGTTGTTTTTTTGTTTTGTTTTTTTTTTTTTTTTTAGGGCTGCACCCGTGGCATTTGGAGGTTCCCAGGCTAAGGGTCTAATCAGAGCTACAGCAGACAATCCATGAACTTACACAACTCATCACTATCACCCAAAGACCACAATTTATATCAGAGTTCACTCTTGGTCTTGTGTAGTCTATGGATTTTGATAAATGTATTATGATATGTGTCCATCAATACAGTATCATGCAGAGTCGTTTCACTGCCCTAAAATCCTCTGGGCTCTATTTGTCTCTCCCTGCCCCCAGCACTGGGTAACCCTTTTTTCCCCCTACTCTCTCCATAGTTTTGCCTTTTCCATGATGTCTGGTAGGAAGCATGTCATATGCAGTCTTTTCAGATTGGCTCTATTCATGTAGGAACATACATTTATGATTCCTCCATGTCTTCACATGGCTTGATAACTCGTTTCTTCTTAGTGCTGAGTAATTTTTATCTGTGTCTGGATATACCACAGTTTATTCAAGCCCTCACCAACTGAAGGGCAGTTTTATTGCTTCCAAGTTTTGCCAAATAGGAATAAAATGGCTATACATACCATGTGTAGGATTTTGTGTGGGCCTAAGTTTTCACCTCATTCGCATAAACACTAAGGAGCACAACTGCTGAATCACAGGGTAAGAGTATGTTGTAGAAAGTCTGCAGGAAACTGTCAAACTGTTTTCCAGTGTAGTGGCACCATCTTGCTTTTTCCCACCAGTGATGAGTGAGAGTTTCCTGTTGCTCCACATTCTCATCAGCATTTGATGTTGTCAGTTCTCAAGATTTTGGTCATTTAAATAGGTGTGTAGGGGTATCTTATTGTAGTTCCCATTTGCAATTCTCTAATTCTCTTTTCATATGTTTATTTGCCATCTGTATTTACCCTTTTGTAAGGTGTCTTACTTCCATGCTTTTTATTCTAATGAGATTTCCGACAGCAACCTCTGCAAGGATGTTTCCGTATGGAATTATTGTAATACTTCCTTATTAGTTTTTATTTGGGATCAATTCTCCTCCAAAACTAAAATTTCATCCCCATTTAAAAAAAATGATCTCAAGTATTTGATTTGTCATTAGTAATACAACTGGCCATTATTCTTATAGCCCATGAATAGATCATTTTTAGAATCAACCTGAATTCCTTTTTAAAGTCAAAGACTATGTTTATATTTTTTTCTCAATGAATAAGTAGTGGTTCAGTACATAATGACTTCTATTTTTATTTTTTGGCTTTTTTAGGGCCGCATTTGCAGCATTTGGTGGTTCCCAGGCTAGAGGTCAAATTGAAGCCACAGCTGCCGGCCTACACCACAGCCACAGTAAAGCAGGATCCAAGCTGCATCTGTGACCTACACCACAGCTCACGACAATGTCAGATCCTTATCCCACTGAGTAAGGCCAGGGATCAAACCCGTAACCTCATGGCTCCTGGTCGGATTCCTTTCTGCTGCGCCACGATGGGAACTCCATGACTTCTAATTTTTAAGCATCATAAAATACAAGGCATTTGACCCAACTGCACTGACCAAAAGCTTCTTTTACTTTCAAAAGTACTTCTTAGTTGCTTTCTTTCCAATTATAGCAGACAATGTCATCTTTACAACAAAAAAGGCTTTAGCGTTTTGGTCACACTTTTGTTTTGTTTTGTTTTTAAGAAAGCAAATAAAACCCCTGAAAAGCTCCCAACTTCTTAATTTTACACTAAATCTTTATTTCCACCAAGCAGATGAAGAGCATGCACTTTTTAAACAACAGCAATAACAAAATAGAAACAGGCCTTTCAATGTAAAATTATTTCAGGGAAAGAAAATACATGTAAGTAAATAATCATGGATTGTAAAACACACCAGGATTCCTCCTATAGATAATTTTGAATATCTCAAAATGCAATGAAAATGACATTAAGACATTACACAAAAGTACAATCAGTGAAAGAAAGAAAGATTCGTTGGACTACAACAAACTTTAAAAGTTTGTGCATCAATAAATCAAGAACATTATCCAGAGAGTGAGAAAACAACGCACAGAATGGGCCAAGACACTTGCAAGTTGTGTATCGGATATGATTCTGGATGCTAGAATACATAAACCCAGAATAGCTAAAGGATTCAGAATATGTGAAGACCACTTACAGCTCAACAACAAAACAACAGGTAATCCAATGAAAAAATGAAAAAAGGGGCTGGAATAGACCTTCTCCAAATGGCCACCAAACACAGGAAAAATGCTCAAAGTCATTAGCCATCAGGGAAATGCAAATTAAAACCACAATGAGATATCACTTCCCAAACACCAAAATAGATATAACCAAAAGTGGAAATTAATGACTGTCAATGAGGATATGGAGAAATTGGAACACTTATGCATTGCTGGTAGGAATTTAAAATGGTGCAGTTGCTATGGAAAATGGTTTGGCAGTTCCTCAATAAGTTAAACATAGAATTGCCATAGAACCCAGCAATGCCACTCCTAAGTATAAATCCAGAAGAACTTAATCAAAGCAGGTGTTCAGACAAAATCTTGTACACAAATGTTCAGAGCAACTCTATTCAAAATAGCCAAAAGGTACAAATAACCCAAAGGTCCATCCGCAGATGAATAGATAAACAAAATATCCACACAGTGGAATGCTATTTAGCTAAAAAAAAAAAAAGAGTGAAATATCGATACATGCTACGGCATGAATAAACACTCTTCTCAACAACATTGTGCTGTGTGAAAGAAATCAGACGCAAAAAGCCACATGTAGTATGATTCCATTTATAGAAAATATCTGTAATAAACAAAGCAATGGAGATAGATGGCAGGTTAATTGTTGCCTGGGGTGGGGGAGGGGCAAATGGTAACAACTGCTTAACGGGTACGGGGTCTTCTTGGGGTAGAGGAAAAGTTCTAGAAATAGTGACTCTGGCGACATGACATTAGATAAAGGACTTAATGCCAGTGAACTGTACACTTTTAACTGCTTACCATGTAAATTTTATGTTATGGGTACTTTACCATAATAAAAAAGGCAAATGTTGCAAAAGGAGAATCTAAATTTTTCATTAGTCAATTTTATTCCATAAACTAGCGCTTCCATGTGTGAAAACAGAACATTTCTGTGTTTTAAGCTTCTCTGTGGGAGAGTTGTAACAGTTCTCATCTTCATCTTGTGTTCCAAAGAATATTTTATTTGTTTTAGAGGTTTAAAAAGGGTATCCACTATTTTTTAGTTAATTTGGCCTCCACAAGCATGTGTTCCATCTTGGGGTTCAAGATGTGTGCTAGTTTCATCATACATGCTGCTGAAGACATAGTCATGTGCCTTTCTAAATTCTGTGGTTCTGGGTTTTATTTACCAGGGTGCAATCAATTGTCTTGCACTTTTCTGATAAAGTTGATAATTAAGCTATCAAAATACCTGCATCTAATACCTTGAACTCATGGATATCTTAGATTTCAATTAATTTTCAAAACAGTCTTTGCTTATGACATATTTTTCTTTTTCCTTACAAATGAATCAATCGTCATGATAGTTTCCAACATAACTGACCCAACTTAGGTTCTTCTTAACACTTTTTTTACTTCAAGGAAGGAAATCAAATGAGGTATCATAACTACAATTTTTTACAGGTACGTAGCTTTTTGATAATATTAAGTACTATGAATAATAATGTAATCTGGTCAAAGCATGTAGAAGGCTATCAAGAAGAAAGCATAAGTCATCAAGAACCTCTTACCCACAGGAAATGTTAATATTTTAGTGAAAGCCTTATAGATACAGATATGAAATATCTATGAAATGCTTAGAAGCATCCTGCAAATTGAATTTTCACTCACCTATGCATAGAGGATACCTTTTCATCTCAAAAAAAATCATCTACATCATCTACTTTTACAGCTCCAAAATACTCATTAATAGGAACATATCAAATGTTATTTATTTTTATTTTATTGTGATAATGTGTAGTTTGTTTCCAATTTCTGTTTCTAAAAACCTCATTCTAACAAAGAACGGTTGCACCTACACATACACCTCTCTTTCTTGAGCATACATTCCTTGAAGTTACAAAGTAAACTTTTTCTTTGACATTTTGATTCACACTGTCATGTAACGTTAAACTGACCTCTAAACCACCCTATGGATGCCACCAGTGAACCCCAAATTCTCTACCCTCATTAGTCAATTTTATTAGGTGTGATCAATAAAAAGTCCTATCTCACAATTTATTTTAATTTTCAGTTTTTAACCTCTACTAAATATTTTTCTGGTGTCCAGTGGCCTTTTTGTGTCAGTAATATGATTAAGTGGTTTGTCCATCGTTTATTGAGTTATTTCTTTTCCCTTTTTTATTAACTGGTAAGAGCTCTTTGGATCTGAGCAGTATGTGTACGTATAACCCTAGTTTCACACGCATTGCAAATACTATCTCAAAATATCATTTGTCTTTAAATTGTGGTCTTCTTGCCTTCTTTTCCTTTCTTTCTTAATAAATCCTATACAGAGATTTTCAGATATGTGCAAAAACAGATAATCATGTAATGACTCTCCATAGAGTCATCACTCTCATCAAGGCTTTTGCTAAAGAGATGATCAACCTGGTTCCACCCCTTAACTGCGGATTTTACTTATAATTGTTGTTTTGCTGGAGTATTTTACACTACAACTCATTTTACCCCTAAATACCTCCATCAGTAGGCACCTCTGATTGAAAAGGACATTTGACACATAACCACACTCCATCTTCCCAACGCATCCCCTTTGGACGCTAAGAAAATTTCACCTACCATGTGAAACCTTTCTGGATGGTTTCCATCCAACTTCTAAATACCACCTCTGCTCCCAGGTCATTGTCCTTGGGCTGTTTGCCTATTTAACCAGCAGCAATTCCATCTATTTACTTCGCAGAGTCTCTTCTACACATTTCTACATTCTCCTCAGAGTCCTTTTTCCTACAGAGGATTCTTACTCCACGCAGATGTTCTCTGCATGTTCATCACATACTCTTTTCTGAGCATCGGATGATCATTGGCCTTTGAACCTACGGGCCGTTGTGACTCTTATTTTTCACGGCCTCTCTTCAGTGTCAGCTCAACATTTCCAGCTGAAGTGACAGTGTGTGCTGAGATCTCAGTGTGTCCCTGTAATTTGCCATGTTGTAGGCACTTACATGGGCATTTGGGGAAGTTATGGGTTTTCCCCAAAGCATTTCCTACTTATTGCCTAACTCACAGCAGAGTTCAGAATTTCCCCCAGGTCAATACACTTAATTTAGTCTAATATTAACTCATCTTCCTTAAATCCCCCCTTGCTTATGCAGCCAGCAGTCTTTCCCACGAGCTCTGCTCTTCACCAGGTGTCTTTCTTCTTTTACTGAGGAGGACTTTCCCATGAAAATCCTACTGCAAGCAAGAAACATCAAGCTTCTCTGGGAGGGCGCTGCCCACATCAAAGGCCGGTGGATCTTTATCTCCGGCACACATCTGCTTTATTTATGCTTCAGGATAAGAGAATTCTCCACTTCTTCACTCCTACTCACTTCAGTGCTTAAGTCAGACTCTCCGGATTTGGCCAAGTGGCTTAGTCAGTATAGCTTAGGAGGTGAAGGAGTTAGTGGTTCTGCTTGTGCAAGTTCTAACTGCTTCAGCAGAGTGAGCTCTCAAGAGCTCAGAGCCTTCTTGGAAGACACCAAAAAGAAAGAGGTAGGGTAGACTTAGGCATAATGGGCCAAGAATCTTGGCGTTTTCACCAAGGCTATTCCCAGGTCCATGCAAGCCCACAGAAGAATACTGCCAAAGCCGAAATCAAGTCATGGAATATCAGTTCAGGAAGACCAGAGAGACCGTCTTGTCAACCACTCCAATCTTCTGAATGAAGAAACAGAAGCATAGGAAGAGAACTGAATGACTTGCCCAAGGATGGAGAGGGAAGCATGACCAAAACCAGGTCTCTCGACCCTTACAAGTGACACCCTCCATCTACCCAACCAAACCAAAACTCAGAAGGCCAGTGATGGTTCTCTAAGTCATCTCATCTTGTCCAGAGCCTAAAATCATCTCAATGGGGCTGACTCTTTGTCAAACTAATTCCAAGGGCCTTCAAAATTACTTGTTCAGCCTGGGTCTTGGCAGTTGCCATTCTCGCAGCCCCCCTCATGGACATCAGAAAGATGGAATCGGATACAGGCCTATTGAGTGAGCTAAGGTCTACTGAAACAAAAGAGAATGGTTGGCATATGATTAGATGAAAAATTCTCTTCAAAAGAGAGATTACTAACCCTCACGTCCTCCAGAGACCCCGATCCAACGCTCCAGTGCCCTCCTAACCTGGACCCGCCTAGGTCCGTAAAATATTTGGTCTTTTGTCTGTGAGAAGACAGCAGGACTGGGTCTCTAAGAGAAGAAATAAAGAGTAGGTAGTTCTCCAGGTTTTTCTGCAGCAATGTCTCATATTTGACAACCTCACCCTTGCCGATTTGACAGTCTGCTTTCACTAATCCATATGCATATAAGGTGTATATTACCCCCACGTCTACGAGATTCTCACTTAGCCAACGACATCTGTCTGTGAACTGTCATGAAATGCTAGAATGATTCTTTTTCTTTTGTGGTGTCAATTCCTCTTTCTGTCATCATTAACCTTGTTAAATACCCTCTTCCCTCCCCTTATGAAAGGCATGAACTGAGTGCTAAGTTTCAAAGCTCCCCCCTTAACACATCCAGATGGGAAGAAAAAAAAGCACCCCAGCTCTCTCCCTAATCAAACATCTACTTTTACTCCATCAGCGGGGAGGAGGCCCTTTTGTACATTTAACAAATTCAGGCAATTTAGCAACTGGGTTAAAGTCTATGTCAAGCGCTTCAACAACATGGGAAATAAAGACACTGGTCTTCTGTCTTGGAATTGGTTAATGGAAGGCGCGAAGTCTCAGAACGCGCACCACGGTGGGTTCTCACAGAGCTGCCTAATGCACTGCTGGGAACACCTTGAGAAGTTTTCCATCACGGGGGGAGGTGGGTTGACAGTTTCTGCCTTTGCTGTCAGTTCCACTGTGGGAGGCTCCTAAATTTATTACATCTAGGAAATAATTCTAGTGCAAGCCTATCCTGGAGGAAGCAAAGAAGCAAAGCATGCAGTACACGCTTCCACAAGCATTGCTGGTTATGACTACAAGGCCATGGAGGCTGAGTCTTGGCAACTCCGTGGGCAGGGACCATGGGTGCTTCTCTATCTAACACCATCAAGGGGAAGCAGAGCAAGAAACAGGTCCCGTCGGCCATTCTACATCAGTTAGCTTACCAAGCCTAGGCTAAAAAATAGATTCAGGGAATAAAATAGGATCATCACAGTGAGGCAGCAGCGTTTCCTGCTGGTGTGAGCGTCCCCATAAAGCGCCACTTCTGCCGAGTCATCAAAACGCTCAGTACCACCTGTTGGAAGATCCGATGTCCAACGTTGCTTTTGGATCGTCAAGAAGGAGCATTCTTTCTTTTTCTTTTCTTTTTTTTTTTTTTTCAAGCTCCTCCCTTTGGGAGGCTGTTTTATCTCAGTTTCCTCATCCACACAACAAGAATAATAATGTGGTCCAATTTCCTGGGGAGGAGAAGATGGATGAATGCTTTTTGCTGACTAGCTCAAAAGCCAGGCACATATAAATCATTGAGTACAGCACACACTGCCTTGCTGCTGCCCAAGGCGCCTGGAGCTCTCTCTGAAGTCAACAGGAGCTCCAGGAATGTACAAGAAATATGTGCTGGGAGCGCCGGGTCCAGTGTATTCTGGTGATGATGACTGAAGCACTGCTGTAGTGGGGGGGGAGCTCTAAGTGTATGGGTATCGACCGCTGAACTTGGACCTGCTCTGAGAACTCTGCTCCATCAGGCCATCCAGCTCAAAGGGCATCAATCACTTGGTACAACCCTCTGTGTCTTGCGGTCTTAATGGCATTGGAATCCAGAGGGCCAAAAGCTGCCCCTGGACGTTAACAAAGGCCTTCTCACAGGCTGGAGGAGTACGAATGAGGTGGACTGGACTTTTGTTTCCCAAATAATCTGATAACAGAGGAATTAAACCAGCACACGCGTTCTGTTGATCTGTCACATTGACTGAATGATCAGTGAGTGCCCATCAGCATGCTACAGCTTAGCCAGTGGAGCCAAAGCCCTTGGTTGTATCCCCAGGGGAGTCCCTCTTTCGATGGCCATGGAGTGTGTCCCCAACTGCAGTCAGTCCTCCTACAAACATATTCAAATCCCCCAGTGCGACTGGTACCCACGGAAGGGAGCTTGAACCTGCAAACCCTCTTTTTAACAGTAGCCTTTGCTCCTCTGGTCTTCTTCCAAAACTTAAGGTCATTTACTACACTCTCTTGGAAGCATGCTTGATGTTTATGAGACATAATCATAGAAAATAAAGGGATATTATCATGAAAAGTCAACCCTTCGGTTTAATTGCAAAACACTGTTTAAGCTAAAGGAAATTGTGTATTTGAGCTCTGAAGTGGAAATAAAGTTGCCAGTTTCTGAGATGCATATCATAGAAAATGAGTTCTTTTTCTTCATTAGAAAAGCGTATCTGCAAGTAATAAGAATATTATGAATAAATACTAAAAGAATACATAGCCACTGGGCTGTGAGGAGCTACAGAATACATCGTATATTTAAATAATTTCTAAATCACCAACTTGGAGAAATACTGATTCCTGGCCTTCGTAAATTATAATCTGTGTTCTTATCCTATAGAAATAACAAAGGATAATCACCCGCACACAACCAGGAGAGGATTAGGAAAAGTTCATTATGAATCTGAAGTGCTGCCTTTTTAAACTATTCTTTGCCTCCTTTTTGAGAAATAGCTTGAGAATGAACAGAAGAATGTATGTATGAGGATAGTGTGAACTAAAGCGTCAAATTCTCTATAGATCCAAGAAGGAAAGAAATGTGGAACTTTCTGTGCTAACGTCACCCTTGCCAAGAAAGCACTAGATGGGTGAAGGGCAGGTGCTACGGAGTGCATGTGTTTAGACGGGTTGAGGGGCCGTCAAAGAAGGTAGGTCCTTCCAGCTCTAGGGCCAGGAAAAAGCGATTCCTATGCAGATTCAAAAACAAAGATGACAACTCCTTGTTGTGTGATTTAAACAAAATTGTTTTTTCCGAGCTAGAAAGTCAGATAAACCCTTCAAAAATAGCACCCCCAAATGGAAGCAGCGGTGGAGTGTTCTGGCCACTGTCCCAGCCACTGAGGAAAGAAAACACAGACAAGCAAATCTCTCTCCTTCCAGAGAGTGAGCAAAATTAGTGTTGACCGAACAACAGGTTGCAGATGATACGGGTGGTAGGAAAGAAATATGCAAGGAAAGAAAGAGCTGCCTGGGTTGTAGGTTTCAAAGGGTAGAAGTGACCGTCTCTGAGCTAAGATGACAACTGAGCAAAGGCTGGGAACCAGGAGGAGGTCAGGCGGGCAGGTCAGGGCAGTCAGCGAGTCCAGGTGCTTGAGGCATGGCAAAGCCAAGCAAAGTGACAAGAGACCCGGGGGCAAGCGGCCCAGTAGCTGGATGCAGGAGGTAGGAGAGAGAAGAGAGGGGGAAGAGCAGAATCAGTCCTCCTAGCACTTTGGCTTTACTTGGAGAGAGCTGGCCCCCTGTCTGGCAAAGAAGCACACAGTCTGACCTTGACGGTTCTCAGGCTCTCTAAGTGCTGCGAGGGGCAAGGACAGAGAGAGTGGATGAGCAGCAGGGCTCACAGTTTGCAAATGAAAGGGGATAGTAGTCTGGACCAGCACGGTTGCCATGGAGAGGAGCCTGGGCTATAGACACCTGTTGGACGCAGAGCCAGCAAGAGGTCCTGGCAGATGGATGGCAGGAGAGACAGGAAGCAAGGATGCCTCCAAGCTTTTCTGGCCTCAGCAATTTCCAGTCGCTATTTGATAAGATGGGGCAGGTTCGAAGGGAAAGACCAGAGATTCGGTTTGAGGATGTGGTGAATATGAGATGCCAATTAGACCTCCAGACAGGATGCATGAATCCTGATTTCAGAAGAGAGGTCTGGGATGTCAGGACAGACGTGACATTGGACACTATGTCCAGGCCTTGTCTGGGGAGCTCAGGCTTCTCAGGATGGAGACTGATCAGCCCATGATACAAGGAAAAGCACGGCAAATGTGGCTTCATGAACCTGAGGTTCAGAAGAAATATTTATGGGGTTTGGGTAAACTTTAAATCAGTGCTCCCTTACTGCTCCTGCAACAGCCTGACTTTGCACCAACCAAATGGAATTAATTCTTCCCAGCTCTTCTCAAGGAAAGAGACAATCGATATGCAACTTGATCCAGGTGAGTGTCAGCTGCAACCCTGCAAACCCCTTTCCGGCTCCTGGCCTTCTTCCTCGCCTGCTTTCTGCTGGCTGTCACCTTCCTGGAATCCTCACAGACTCCTCTAATCAGGGGAAAGGGAGGACGGGGCCTCACACGGATCACCGAACATCAGGATGGAAGATGTACATCCGGGCTGTCATTCAGTCTTTAAGCCAACCCCGTGACGCGCGCAGGGTATGACTCTCCCTGTTGTTGATACAGGTGGGAATGTGCTGATAGGAGAGGTGAACTCACGCAACTAAGTGTCAACCGTGGCCTTGTATGGGGCTGGGAGGGATTTCAGGACAGTTTCCACTGCAGAGTCCCAAAGCTCAACCCCGCTCCCCAAAACCACCCCACTTCCTCTATAGACTGCATAGGAGAAATGTATGATTTATTCGCACTGAAAAGAGAAAGTTGCCACAACAATACAAAAACAACTAGACTGAATTTCTCCGTACTTTACAGACTGGAAAAGCCCATTCACAAACGTGAATCTTGCCTAGATGTGCTGATCGGATCCCTTTCCCGAGACAGGTGCCGCCAAGCCCGGCAATTTGGCCTTCAGGGAAGTGAAACATGGACAGAAAACTGGAAAGAAACGCTTTCTGCCCGCTGGAGAGTGATGTCCCGAAGGTCACTAGCGAGTCCTTGCAGGGAATCTCTGTCTTCTGCTGGGAAAGAGGGCGTAGGCAGAGGGAGTAGCGGAAACAGGAGGCCAAGGTTTGCATCCCAGCCCACCTGCTTAGAAACGGAGCATCCCGACATGCCACGCAGGTACTCATCACAGTACCCGTCCGAGCATATGCCCAGCACGCACTAACTCCTTCAGACCGTGAACGCTCCGGAGGAAGGCGTGACTCTTGACGGTTAATACTCCCATTTTACGGAAGAGGAGGCTGGGGCGTGGGGCTGGGAACTTGCCAAGCTGCCAAATGCAAATAGTTTGGCTCCAGAGTCTGTCCCTTAGCCTACAACCCCAGGGAAGCCACCCACTCTGAACTTTCATGTCCACTGTTAGATGGGAAATACTGTCTGCAAATGTCCTCCATGGAGCTGGGCTCAGTAGCGGGTGTTATTCAAATAAGACTGTGGGTCTTTGGCTAATGGTCTCTTCTAAGGAAGCTCTTTTTAAAAAAGAAATTTATTAAAGTATCCTTGATTTACAATGTTAGTTAATTTCTGCTGTGCAACAAAGCGACTCAGTTATGCCTATACACATACGAAAGCTCTTCTAAAGTCCTGGCAGGGGGAGAAGACCAGTGTTTCCTACACTCCCCACTTTCCTCCAGGCGAAGCACCAAGCTCCCCAGTCCCAGCACGGCTTGGGGCCCCACCCTCTGCGCTCCACAGGCTTGGGGGCCACATTCACTGCGGCACGTTTCACATCAGGATACAGTTGTTTCGACTTTTCTGGATTAGCAGTGGGAGACCCTGAGGGGGTGGGATCACGTCCTATGCTTTCTTGGGACTACCTGTCTCTCAACTGTCCCCTGCAAAGGCAGGTGCTCAGTGGACACGCGCTCTTTGAAGAAATGAAGAAATGCAGGGGCGATACCTCCAGAAACAGCGTTCCAACCTCGATGCTACACCGCACAATTGGTGACACCCACCTCTTTGGTTTTAGAAAGAGAGCATCCCGACATGCCACGCAGGTACTCATCACAGTACCCGTCCGAGCATATGCCCAGCACGCACTAACTCCTTCAGACCGTGAACGCTCCGGAGGAAGGCGTGACTCTTGACGGTTAATACTCCCATTTTACGGAAGAGGAGGCTGGGGTGACACCCACCTCTTTGGTTTTCTTTATTCTGATCTGTTCAGGTCAGATCAATATCTACTTTTCTTTTACACACACACACACACACGCACACGCGCACACACACACACACACACACACACACACACACTAACAGTTTCAAAACCCTTTCATCAGAAAGCTTTTGGGTGACTCTCTTCTCCAAGTCACTACATCTGACTCAGTTTGCTTTTCAATTTCTTCTAACCTCATGCTGTTGACTAAAAGTCACTGATTCTGAGAGTCTAAGTGTGCTCTTCTTACAAACACCAAAGGGAATGAAGTGAAAGAATTATTAAAGTGGGGAAGATGTGACACTCAGCTGTATCACATCTGTGATTCAAGACCCAGAGCCAGGGATGTGAGTGATTAGCCACAGCACTGAAGTGCTATGGGCTTCAAAGCCGGGGCCACTGAGTCTCTGGAGAGGACACAGTGCCCCTTGAGGGGTCCCCTTCTGGGTCTGAAGGCATTTCCCAGCCAGGCTCGGCCAGCTGCATAATCCTGGCTCTGAAGCTCTCCCTGCCCTGCCCTGGCCTCCAGCATCCTGGTCCTTCGCTTCCAGAAGCAGGTGCGAGACAGTGGTTGGTGCTTAGAAAAAGCCAAACCTGCCCAAACCAAGAAGTGAGACCCAAGAAAAAAGGTCTAGGACCTTGCTCCAGGCTGGAAACCTTTGGTTTTTCAAAAACAGAAGAAGCAGAAGCTGGAGACCATAAAAGCTGAGGAAAAGAAACCAAAGCAGCGGGGTCCTTGTGGCAGAAGCTTCACCCATGCCCTTGGTCTTTCTCCTCAAGCTGGTGACCCTTTTCAGGTGAAACCACAAGTGTTCTGTGTTAGTTTCACACTACAGGAAGATAATAGAATTTTGGGGTTTTTTACAAAAACTTTTCCTGTTATTTAACAACATACTTGCAGTTTCCCAACTGCTGGAGGCAAAAGGATACTCATGTTGTGGCTCTTTAACAGTTTCTCAAGCGGACTCCCTCATTACGGTAAGCTCTGAATTAGTAGATTTTGATTAATTCTATAGGTGTTCTCTATTCTTTTGATATGATCATCCCAAAAGAAAAAAAAAAGATTGGAATGAAGCAATTATCGTCAGAATACTCTAAGCGATTGTCAACACCCTAGCACTACGGAAACAGCTGTGTACGCATTCTCCTAAAGACACCAAATGACTTGAGACCTATTATTTTTTGAAGGAGCACACCTGCTTTAATTTCCACAGGTATGTGTTCTCCTCCAATGTGCTTTAAAAAAATTATCATTTTAAACTTATTTTGTATTGAATGATTCTTTAAATTTCACAATGCTCCACCATTTTCAAAAGTTCCGCAGACATGGTTTCAAATAGTCTCATAATAATCCTGGTTTTTGTTACCTCTACCCTTATATAGATCCGCCAGTGTGCATTTATTGTTGTTTCTAGTGGCTTCAAGGTCTTTTGATTTTTTTTTATGGCTGCACCCATGGCATATGGAAGTTCCCAGATTGAATCTGGGCCTCAGCTGCGACCTACGTAGCTTCAGCAGCACCTTTAAGCCACTGCACCAGATCAGGGATCGAACCCTCACCTCCACAGCAACCTGAGTCTCTGCAGCCAGGTTCTTCACTCACTGTGCTACAGCAGGAACTTAAATAGCTTTAACTTCTGATAGAAGTGCCCCCTCTGGCCCCATAGAGTCTGTCCGCAGACCCAGGTTACAAAAGGAGTTCCTTCTGCCCCATCTGTTTGGAGCAGGACATGAGCCTACTTCTTCTCAGCTTGCTCCCCATCTCAATAAGAGGCTGGGTTAATCATAGGGCGATTAATACTAAATAATAATCACTACTCACTGAGCCCTCTGCTCTGCTAGGCATACCGCAAGAGCTTCCACATGGGGTCTGCTTTATCCACCAACAATCGTGTAAGGTAACTTTTATCATTACCATCGATTTATAGATGGGGAAACTGAGGCATAGAGAGGTTAAGCATCTCGGAAATCAAGACCACACAGCCTAAATGGTTTGGGCTCCTGGCCTCATGCTCTTCTGCCCCAGGAGGCTTTGCCTTGGCTGGATGAGGTCGTCGGAGTCCTGGACTCACACTGCTGGGGCCCATGCACCACATTGAAAGAGCCAAGCCTTTGGGGCTGAGGGTGCGGCATTCTTCCAAGTATTCGAGGTGTGCTGTGACCCTGGCTGTCAGCCTCCCTTTGGGCCTTGTGCCCTGTGTTCACTGCCTCATTTAGCCTTGACCATCTTTAGGGTGAAGTGGCACTCACTCCTTTTGCAGATAAAGATGATGGGGGTTCAGAGAGGTTCCATAACGTGGCCCAGGTCACAGGTGAGGGAAGGACTGGGAGTTGAGTCCATGATGATCCTTTTACTAGACCTGCCTCCTCTGGGCTTTAGGCAGGGAGTTAAGTGGCGCCCACAGACTTTCAGGACGCATGGTAGCCACTGGCTTCAGTGGCCCAGGAAGAATTTGGCAGGTGCTGTTTGTAGCTCATGGAGCGGAGAAGAGACTTTTCCCAGGGATGGCAGAGGAGCAGCCTGTCGACGGGGTACTGGTCCTGCCACCAGTCTCCTCCTTAGGCCACAGCCTTTCCTGGCCACACCCAGCTGCCTGTCCCTTCTCCCCAGCAGACACTTCTCTCCCCTCGAAAGACCTGAACTGCCTCCCCCCTCGAGGTCCCCAGCGCCCTTCCTCACTCTTCCCAGCACAATCGGGTCTGTCCTGCTCAGAGGGGCGCGGAGGCATATGTCTGCGCCCTCCCTGCGCCTGGCGCAAGACTTGAAGAGCAAGGGCTTTGCCTCCTGCAACTCAGTCCCTCCTCTGTCGCCTGCGGGGGCTCAGGACGAATCTGTAGAATTCCTGATTCTTGCTCTTCTGCTCCTATTGAACACTGTCGCCGGCTCCTGCTCGGGTGGGGCCCGCTTAATCACAGTGATGGATTCCTGGCGGAGCGCGAAGAGGTGCGCTGTCAGAGGCCGCCCTGCCCTTTGAATTCGTCCACAGCGCCTTCCACTCGCGCTTCGGGCCTCACGGAGGGAGAGGCTGAGGCGCAAAGAGCCTGGCGCGGGGCTGCAGGTTTGCCCGGCGTGCCGCCGCCGCCGCCCTTTCCACCCGCGTGCGCGCCTGGGCCGAGAGGGAAGGCGCGATCCCAACTTCTGCCGGAGCAGGTGGGAGGGAAGAGACGGGAGGTATTCCATTGGCTGTCTGGGAAGTGAACTGCACCTTCCCCTCACTTGCGGAGGATCAACTTTTCCCACCCCTCTCGGCTGGGCACTCGTAATCCGGGGTCGCAGCCAGGATCTGGGAGCCTGGTGGTCCCAGTTCGAAGGAAGCGAGGCCTGGAGGGCGGAGGACGTCCCTAGACGCTGGGGAAAGTGCTTCACAGGACCCTGAGTCCGCCCGACGGGTGCCCCGTCGAGCGGCCCGGGACACAGGGTTGAGGGTCCCCGGGAGTGCGCCGCCGCTCCGGCGGCCTCGCAAGCGTGGTCCGCGCCGGGCCGCCAAGGGTTAAGCGCAGGTCCCGCTGCGCGGTGGCAGATCCACCGCCCGGCCCGGGACGCCTGAGCGCCGGCCACCAGTGGCCGCGCGGAGCCGCGGGCGCGATGCGGCGCTGGAATGAGGAAGCGCGGCGGGGAGGGGAGGGCCGGGGCGCGCTGCGCGCGGGGGTGGCGGCGGCGCGCCCTGCGGGCCCGGCGCGGGGGAGCGGGCTGCAGCCGGCAGCGGCGCCAGCAGGTACGGCCCGCGCCCGCCGCCGTCCCGGGGGCCCGCGGGGGCCGGGGTCCAGCCCCGCGTGGCGGCAAAGTTTGTGCGCGCGGCCCCGGAGTTGCGGTCGGGACGCCGAGGCGCGAGCGGGCGACCGGCGGCGGGGGCGGCGCGCCTCGCTCTCCGTCCCTCTCCAAGCCCCGCTCCGAGTCCCCGCCCGGCCCCAGTCCCTCTCCAAGCCCCGCGCTGGTCCCGCCAGGCGCTGGGAGCGGCGAGCCCGCCGCGGGCTGGAGCGTGTGCGCCGGGCGACGCGGCGGCGGAGCAGGTGGCGCCGGGACCCGCGTGGCGCGCAGCCCCAAACTTTGCGCAGCGCGGGCGGCGGGCGCGCGCTCGGGTCCCCGGCGCTCGGGGCGGGCGGCCGCAGGTGGCGGAGCGCTGGCCGCGGGGGCGCGGCGCGGGGACCCAGGTGCGCGGCCCGTGGGCGGCGCTGTGCGCGCGGGACGGCCGCCGGCTGCGAGTGCGAAAGCGCCGGCTGGGCGCAGCGGGCGGGGGGTGGGGAGCGCGGCGGAGAAATGGGGAACAATGCGAGTGAGCAACTTCAGGAAGTCATTGTGAAAGAAAGCTGGGAAGAGCTGGGCGGCCGAGTTAGCCGGGCGCTCTAACAAGTGCCTGCGCGGCCCGCGCCCAGGGCGGCCACTGCGGCGAAGGTCCCTGGGTCCCGGCGGAGCGCAGCCGAGCCCGGGCCGGACGCTTGGCCGCGGCAAGGCGGCCGACCGGCGAGCCAGGCTCAGAGGGTGTTCTTCGCGCCCGAGGATCAATCTTGGACCCCCCCCACAAAGTGCGAGGCACAAATCCACGTGAGTGTTTTCAAATTGAATTTCCATCGGAAAACTTGGATTCAAAGAAAGAGAGAGAAGGGGATAGAAAGCAAAAGACGGGACGGTCCAATTTGTAACTCCTGATTTCGCTCGGATCAGCCTCTCCTTTCTGGGGACAGAGATAGCGTGGACTTGCCAAAGCCTGGGCCACGTCGCGCTGTGCCCACAGGTGCAGGACCAGGCCGGCCGCGGGGCACTTCTGAGCTGTCCGGCTGCCTCTGTGCAGAGGACGTTGTAGCTGTTGGTCCTGTTTAAATCGATATGCGCTTATATAGTGAGATCACGGAAGTCAGCCTTTGTAAAGTCATTCATACAGAGCTGGCTTGTCTTACTTTTGACGTGAGAGCGTTTTGCTTATACTGGAAAATAATTAGATCGAGTCCGAACTTGCTTTCTGCAAAATAGGAATTATCCCGGTTTGAGAAGTTGGTAGGACTTTTGCTGACCGCAGTTTTGGCTCTCAGGTTACGAAACCCCTCTGTGAAAAGGAGTGAGGTTACTTGCGACTGTATTTGAAATGTGTTTGAAAATTGGTCAAGGGTCTTTGGTGCTTCCCGAGAGCTCTCGTGGAGGTGTGATTGTTTTTTCGTCTCGTGTGGAGGCACGACGTGTGGCATCTGGGGAGCAGAAAGGGTCCCCGCGGGCCCGGGTCTCATCAGGCAGAGCTTTCACATGCAGTTTCCATTCTCTCTGGACTGCAGCCCTGGGAAGTGAATTTCAAAGCCATGTGCCTCCCTGAGCTCCACGTTCAAAATTCCCCACCTTAATCCCCCACCGCATATGCCAGCTTTGAGGTACCTTGTTTTAAAATCCGGAAAGGGGTTTAAATTGATATTGAAGAAGAATCTCCTTACCAGTTAGATCAACTTCTATTCAAAGTGAAAAAAAAAAAGCAAGTGGAAAATATTTGAAATACATAATATTTAAACTTTGGTGGAAATTTAAATGATTTTAAGGATGGTTCACTTTGGTTATGAGTTAGGGGAAGAGTGAAACCTGCAGGAAACGGTTTGAGCCTCTTGAATTCATTTCTTTGTCTGAAGATGTTAGTTGAGTGAGGTTCTTTGGACTGATTTTATGTGGGATTTTTTATGTAACAATTCAAGTATTATTCTTATTAGGTGTGTTGGAACTGTTTCTGTGACAAATTAGAATATTTGGGATGTGGCTTACTATTTAAACTGTCACAAATATCTCTGACAGGAAGGTCACTTGCTTTTAGCCTGGAATATACAAAATATGTTACAAATAATCTGTAGGCACAGATACAAATAATGATGTCACATGTCAAAAAATCCTATATAATTTGGGATTGATGGTATGTCTCTGGTTTCAAAACTTACCATGAACATATGTGTTTATACCTTTTTTACAATGAGAAAAAAAAAAAAAAAACAACAGTGGCTTCCTGGTCTCAAAGTCCGCTAAAGCTTAAGACCAGAAACGTGTGACTGAGTTAGATGGTCTGGTTTTCTTCTCTCCTGTTTCAGGAAGAGAGTTGAAGGCAGTTTTAGAAACTCCTTTGGGTGTCTTTAATTCATCAGTATTTTAATTAAAATGCTACATCTTGGAAAACTACGCAGCATCGTAGCAATAATAGCACCTAATCATGATCTCAGGGAATGAGCCCCCAGGTCTGTAAATAACTGTGTGTGTGTGTGTGTGTGTGTGTGTGTGTGTGTGTGTGTGTGTGAGACGTTCGGGTCTTTTGAGAAGTTTGAGATCTCCTGAGAGAAGGTACCCGAGGTGTCCTGCAGCCATTTCCCCTGTTGAGAATGAGGATCGCAGCCAATTTCCTGGCCAAGAGGCCTGCCTCCCGTCGTGCTGGGAGCCACGGCTCCTTCCTCATGGGAGACGGAGAATGGTGGGTCATTGGCGGGGAGGTCTTCCTCCCCTTGGCTTTTGCGTTTGGTGCGTTTCCCGCTTGGCCAGTGGAGTAGGTCCCGTCAGGACAGGTGTCAGACGTCTGCGATGTGTCTACGCAGTCTTCTACATGCCACGCCGCAACACGCTGCCACCCCACCCACACGCCGGTTATGTGGACCCTTCAAGGTTACGTGTGTATTAATAGAGGCAGGAAAGAAAGGCGTTCTGTGACCATGTGCACGCATGCAGGCACGACACACTCAGAGCACATGCAGTGTGAGGAGAGACGCGGGGGGCGGGGGGGGGGGCGGTTAGCATCAGACACACCTGACCTGGGTAATGAAACCTCGCCTTTGGGGGTGGGTGGGTGGGTTGGTTTTTTACCTTTTACTCAAACAAGACAGATTTTCCCACTTGGAATGGTGAGTTTAAGCATAAATGATATTAGTACTTTCGGGGTCTGCCTAGGGCGCTTGCAGTTACCCCAGAATTCATCAGGGGAGCAGTGTTTAGTGGCATTTGTGTTTTCTCTTCCCTCCTCTCATCTTTGTAAGTATGGAGTAATGTCACCATGAAGTAAGTAGGGCTTCTCTTGCCTCCTGTGAATGGAGAGGCATGTCCTGGCTCCAGTTCGCAGCCCTTGCTCTTGCCATTTCTGGGCACTGGGACTCTTGCTTGCCGCTGTGAGACGCTGCCCCTCCTGCCCTGATGGTTACCTGGTCCTTGTCTGGTTCAGTGCATTTGTATGTGTAGATGTCTGTGGATCACAGGTCCTTTCATGGGAGAAAACGTGAGATGTACAAGCAGCGAGTGCCCCATCCTTGGAGGCTGATGAGGGGGGACCCGCAGAGCGGTGTGCACCTCAGGACAGGTCCCTCTGCTTTGGCTCAGGATAGGCACTGGCACACGAGTGATCTCAACCTCGGGCAGGCTGTTTCGGATCATAGGCATGACACACACACACACACACACACACACACACACATTTGAAGTCCAGACCAGGGGAAGCTGGGAATGAGGTTCAGCAGGGCCGAGGGCACCCCCCGACCCCCAGACCCCAGGCCAGGCAGTCGCACTGGCTTCCTAGGAGCCCCAGGCCTGCTGGTGTTCCTTGCAGCTGCCTCCATGGCGCCACAGCACTGGCTGTCTCTGCATCTCCTGTGACGTGTGGTCCCATCCTCCCATTTTCGCTGTCGCTGCTTTGCTTAGCTCGTGTTTGACAGTGTTGTGGAACCTTTGGTGCTATTCTAATAAATATTTTTAGAGGGAAATGGAAGAGTGAAATGCTGCCTTGTTACAAGGGAAACATAGCCAACGAAAGAAGCTCTGCAGAAAGTTCCAGAGTGGAGAGGAGGGCAGGGCCCCCCTGCTTTGGTGCGGCTGGTGGGGGTCGGGGGTCACCCCTGAGAAGGGCCTGCCCAGGAGGCAGCCGAGGCCTCGGCGACAAGAAATGGCCTGATCCTTCCTTCCAGGGAGTTCCCTTGCCTTCCCCTCTCACCGCCTCTAGCAGGGGGTGGATGCCTTAGGGCCTCTGTGACCCGCCTGGGGACAGGCTGTGGGACGAGCTGTGAAAAATGGTGACCACCCAAAGCCCGAGGCCCGGGACCGCTTGTCTTCCCTGTCACAGGCCTGGTCCCATGTCCCTCCTCCCGAGGCCGCTGTTTCTGCCTTTGGGGACCTCCAGGGGCCTCTCCCCCGCCACGTCCTCCTAATCTCTGAACCCATTTCGCTGAGGACAGGAAGCGCCCGCTCCCTTCCTGCCCCTGGTGTCCTGAGAGAAAACTCTCTTCCCTCCTTTTTTGCATATTTGGCGAATGGTCCCACCTTCCTCTCCGCCCCAGTGGAGTGCGAGGGCGCTGGCGAGGGCGGCAGCAGGGTCCCTTCCAGGTGGCTGAGTCCCGGGACTGTGCAGCCCAGGGTCCGAAGGCCCCAGGCCTCAGAGGTAGGATTTGATGGGAAGGGCGCCCACCGCCCCCCACGGGTGTCCAGGGGCCTCACGCTCCGGGGGAGGGGGGTGCCACCGGTTTCTTTGCGGGGCTTGTATAGACGGAAGGCTCCCAGTGGGTCCTCTCCTCCCTCCCCGGGGGGGGCCTGCCCCCCGACGGCCCCTGCCCGGCGCCCCTCCCGCCGACTGTCTTGGGTGATGGAGAGCCTCATTACCGTCCCTTTGCTCTGCCTGCTTTCGGGGTCCCCTGCTCCACGCCCTGATGGCTCGTGGCGCAGGGCCACGGCCTAACGAATTGCTGAAAATGGTCCCTAATTAGGGGAAAAGCGCCGTCTTCACGGTTTCTCATCCTGCTGTGCAATGATTCATTTGTCTTCAGCAATCAGCTCACTGCTGAAGGAAATCTGACTCTCTTCCTGCCATCTTCGCGCCAAAAGTTAGCTCTCATGGCCGGGCCGAGGGGGCCGAGCTTCTGGGCGGGAGGCGAGCAGGTGCAGCGGGAAGGGGTCCCGGCTCTGGTCCTTGGTCCCTTCCTGTTCCTTCCTCGCCCTCCGGCTCTGTCTCTGCCTCCATCTCTCGGCCTCTTCCTCTGTTCTGTCTCGCACGTGTGGGGTTCGGGCCGAGACGCTTCTGAAACAGCTCAGAGCCGCATGGAGAATTGGTAAATGACCTGACGCTGCCCGGCCTAGACTTGTATGCTCTGTTTTGGAGTTCACATGCAAACATTGGCACTCTCGGGCTTTTTTCTGGTAGTTTGAAACTGTCTAAAATTGAACGGTGTGGCTTGGATGGGAGTCCTTTTCTAAAGCTAGGGGTTCCACCATGAACACTGATGCATCGGTTGGGGTCCACTGCTGTTGTGCCATCGGATTCTCTCTGGCAAACTTGGAGCAAGGGACACAGCTCGGGAGGCAGCGCCTTAGACCGAGTGGGAAAAAATGCTCAATTTAGAATCTTCAGGAGAAATGAAAATGAGGAATCGACCTTGATAAGCTGACTTCTCAGAGGCACTCTGAAATGTCCTCCAGTGCTTTTAATGGAAACTAGAAAGAGCCAGGGACCCCCCGATGCGAGCCCCACTTTTAGCCTGAAAAAGTGATCTTTTTTTTCCTCCTTCTTCGTGCGGAGTTGTGTGTAGGGCAGCAAATTAAAGTGATATTCAAAGAGATCCAGACTGAAAACACATTGATAAATTGTGCATCCTGCTTCATTAAATTAGAATCATACTGCTAATTATCTCAGGTTGTTAGAGATAAGGCAATTAATTACCATTTTAAAAATGGTTTGGAAATTTCTAGCGCATTTCTGCGTGTGTTTTCTCGCCTCTGTCTGGAGTTGTACATGTTTAACCTGAATTTCAAGCATCTTCAGTTTAATTTAGAGCAGACAGGCTTTTGTAAAAGAAATGTAATTTGCCGAGGAAGAGAAACAGAGTAAAACATTGAAAATAAGTCACCTACTGTTATGTAAGGGCTGCAGAAAAACCTGACTGTAGCATTTCAAATGTTTTCCTGTATTTTGCTCCCTGATGGACACAAGCCTTTTCTGTTCAATTATAAATAAAGATGTGGGGATTTGGGGAGGCCTGCAAAGGAGGAAGTTGTAAGATTCTACTGACAACACCCACCCGCCCCCACCCCCTGGATGTGCACGGGGACATCGTGGGGTAAAGGTTGTGGACTGCACAATGGGTACCAAGAAGTCCTGGTTCGGCCCGATGCCCACTAGAATATCATCTCCACATGGGCTCTGTTATACATTTCTTCCACGTTTGAAGCTGGTTTTTTAGAAACCGGGTTTTGAGCTCTGCCAAGAGAAAGATGAGATGATAAATGATCAGGGGTAATTTCCCTGAAGTTTTATGTAATTTCTACTTTGGGGAGGGTAGTCGACGACCTCCAAAAGTGTGTAATTTGTTTCTTCTAGTTTACTGATAATCGAATGTTCCGTGAATGTCCTTTCCTATTTGAATTTGGGTCATATCAGAAAGTTTTGAACGTTTGCAGGCGTTCAAAATTATAAAAATTTGCTGCAGTTTTGTTTCATAGCTGTGATCCATGATACTCAAGCCTCAGAGGTGTTAAGACAGACACATTTTCACTGCCTAGCTTGGAAAATAATGATGTCTGCAATTGCCTTCAGTTTCCTTCTCACCCCTACTCTGACCTTCACCCCACAGCAGTGGTGGCTTCAACAGTTATTGTGCTTCTCTGGTGTTGGACGTTTTGGCTCCGGGATCCTCTGAGGTTGGGTTACAGGACAGCTGCGTGCTTTGACCATCACAGAATGAAATGGAAATTGAGAACTTTTCTCACTAATTTGGTCCAGCTAAGGAGCCCATGTGGAGTGTGGCGTTGTCTTCTTTTTCTGTGATTATTGCATTGACTGCCCGAGGCAAATCACTGCGACCAAGTCGTGGATGCATTTATCCTCCCTTTGCCTTTCTCAGACACGCTTAACTTGACTTTGGCTGAACTGTTTAAGGTTGGGGTGCACCGGGTCAATTCCCAAAGTCCTGAAGCTACTAAGAAATGGAGCTATGGTTTAAGGAACCTGATGTTGGAATTTACATTCTGTTGTCCCCTGAACCTAGCTGTGAAACGTGAAATTATTTATTTTTTTAAATAATTTGTATGAGAATTTAGTGCATTAAAATTCATCCTGGTTGAGAAATGGGGCTGTTGTGAGCAGAACTGAGCTCAGGATGTAAGTTCTTCGGGGAGAATGTCCCATTAGCCTAGAAACCACGTGGCAGCCTCTCTGAAGCCAGGACAGAAGAGATATTTGGGTATCAGGGAATCCTATGCTGCTCTAGCACACATTTTTCTCTCTGTTTGCATCTAGAGTTGTAGTTCTTGTCTCCCCACCAGGTAGGAAGGAGAGATTTTTCTAAATAAAACAACAACGGGAAGTTCCCGCCTTGGCCCAGTGGGTTAAGAATCTGACTATAGCATCTCAGGTCGACGCGGAGGCGAGGGGACAATCCCCAGCCAGGCACAGTAGCTTAAAGTATCCAATATTGTGGCAGTTGTGGTGTAGGTTGCAGCTGTGGCTCGGGTTCAATCCCTGACCCAGGAACTTCCATACACTGCAAGTGTGGCCAAAAAAAAAAAAAAAAAAGTGCAGTCCCTGGGATGTGTCCTTAGTGGGAAAGTCAACAGTAGTTTTTCAGTTCTTGTTGGTAAGTTGATATGTATGTGTTGTAAACAATGGGTATGTCTGCGAGAATTAGCATAATTTTAATTTCTTGGGTCTAAATACCGTATAGCTTTTAAAAGAAGTGCAGGGGCCCTTGTAGAAACCTCAGTATGTCAGGCACACTCTTTGGAGTGTTATGGTTTTACAAGTGGATTCTTCCATGTACCGTTTTAATTTTGACTTATTACATGTCCACATAAAACGATGCTGGCGTGGTGAGATAACGTCACGGCTAAGAAAGCAAGAAGAGATACTGAGTTCTTTATGACATCTTGCCCTGCTGAGGAAAAAAATAAATAAAAAACCTGAGTTCATATGGGAACTTTGTATTCATCTTTTTTTTTTAATGAAAAAAATCTTGGAAAATAATGGGGAGACAAAAAGGATTTCTGGGCTCCTCAGTCTCTTCACTTTATACTGATAAAAGGTCAGCACTTTGGGAGTTGCTGCGGGGCAGTTTCTACATTTTTTAAAAAGATGGAGGTGTTGCTTCTGTCGCCCAATTGCTGGCCATGCATGAAGGCTTCTGAATTCGGGAAGAGGGTAGAAGAAATTGATTCTAAACTTAGATTTTTTTTTTTTTTTTTTTTACTGAAGTGGTGAAGTGTAAAAGGCCATTTATGTTTGAGGAAGCGACTTAGGAAGTGGCCTGTGATGATGGCCAGAATCAGGAAAAGTCCTATAAAGGCGTATGTAAATTCTGAATGTGTCTGCCAGTCCCAGGGTTGCCGAATAAACGGCAGTTCCTGTTAGTAGTTTGCCAGCCAGCGGCCGGCAGGGCAGGAGGCTTTTCCAAAGCGCCCACAGGAGCCGGTACAGACACGTGGTGGGTGTGCAAGAGGGGACCTTCCTGGGCCACGTGCAGTCCAGCCCCGGACCCCCTGTGAGAGCCCAGGCAGCTCTCTGCAGCTCCTTCTCTCTCGTAGTTTCTCACTGCCAGTGTCTCATCTCTTTTTTCCTGCCTCACTTCGAGACAGGTGGCTCCGTCATGGCTTTTAAAAGCAGTCTCTTGGTTCTTTTCCTTTGCTGTGACATACCTCCCCACTAAGAAGGTTTTCAGACAGCAGGGTTTTGAGCTGCATTTTGAAAAGCCTTCCTCAGTTCCCCCTGACCCTTCCTCTTTTGCATATCAGTTCCTGCCCCTAGGGAAAAAAAAATGTGGGGGCAGAATTGCACATCTGAGCTAATTTGCCCTCAAAAAGCAGGTTCACAGGAGAACAAACCGCTGGAGGGGGAGTTCTCTGAGGCTCAGTTAAATGGGGGGTGTGTGAATGGTTCAGTTAAATCTTGGGGGGGGGGGGAAGCCAAATTGGATTCCCTGACATCCTGTTTAAAGCTTGTTTGTCATTGTAATTTGCACCCGCAATAACCTCTGTGGAATAATCGTGAAAATGTACAGATTGGCAGCTAATTTGTGAAAAATGAAAAGAATCAGAAATGAGACGAGTGCTCTGAAGTTTGGCTGTTCTCCCGTCCTGTTTTGTCCAGGTGTTACAGGAAAACCTGTGTGGGTCCCCCAGCCCAACACAAAGACCTTGAATACTGCCTTCTCTTTCTCTTCGGAATATTTCCTTTTTGAGATACAGTGTCATTCACAGTGATACGGAGATTTGCAACAATAAAATCTACCGGTCTGCAGATGAAAAGACTTGCTCGAGGCAGGAATAATGGCTTTGGTTAAAGAGGCCTGTGACCCAAGGCATTTTACATAGATAAGAGGCTTGGCCCGTGTTCCCCTTTAAAATAAGTGTCATTGAGTGTATTAGGAAATAACCCCACACTAACTCCAGGGCGGCCTCGCTCGTCAGGGAGGAAAATCATCAATAGCATCCACGTGACCCCAAACCAGAATTTTCCTGTATTGTAGAGGTTTTGTGGTGAAATTTGCCTTAATGACAGAGTATTACAAAGGACATGCTTATTTTCTACTAAGATGCAGGTAGCACCCATTCCTTGTCCATTTATACATTTAAAATTTGGGGCCGGGCAGTCATGGGCTCAGATCTCAGCTCTGCTGTCTGCTCAGATGTGCAGTGTGGTTTAACGGTAAGGATTAAAGGTGCACATTTAGCAAAGGGGGATTGGACCCTGTGCCAGGCGCCGAGGGAAAGCAGTGGGCAAGCTGGACCCTGTTCACGCCTGCGGGCCGTAGCCATTCGATGCCAGGCGCATCGCGGTTGCTTCGAGAAAGCGAACTACCGCCAGTATCCTTTTTCCTTTGCCCTCTTTTTCTGGCGCAGGGAAGGCACTCAAGACAATCGTGAAATACTCCTGGACAGAACTTTATCTCTGTGGTATCAGGGAGGGGAAAGGCATTTGTTTAAAAAAAGATAGTGTGTGCTGTTGAAACCTCAGGGAACGAACTTTTAGAAGAACTGTGTGCTCCCAACGAATGGGCTGATTTTGAGCCATCGAGTGCTGTTCATTACAGCACGATCGGTGGGTGCGAGGTCCCGAATTCTCTAATCACCATTAATTTGGGGGGGGAAGTACTCAAGTGTGGTGCCTGCTGAGCGTGTGGCTCTCTTCATGTTGGCTTCGTTCTTCCAGACTCACCTTTTGGGGTGAAGGGAAAGCCCTCAGGTGCTGGGAGGGAAGCTTTGCGTCCTAGAGCGGAGGCGTGTGGAGCAGGGTCTGAAGACCCCCGCCCCAGCCCTTCCCACCCAACAGCGGCCCTCGCCCCACTGTTCCGATCACTGCAGGGAAGGACCGGGGACCCTGGCCCTGGACACGTGGGTGCCTGGACTCCCGCCAGGGCTCCTGTCTGTCTGCTTCCCCCCAGGGACAGCCAGTTTCCGGCCCTTGTGGGTGTGGGAGGAGGAAAGGAAGGGGAGGCCAGGCTTCCAGAAGGTCCCACTGTCCCCAAGGAAGCTCCAGGTCTCCCAGCCTGGCCAGGGGGAAGCAGGTGCTTTGGGCCTGCTTTGGTCTTGGGCTTGATCCGTCATCTCCCCTGTTCTCTAAGCTCATGTGGGTGCCAACTCCAGAGAGCGGGAGGGGACCGGAGGGCACTGGGGAGGAAGGGGGCGCGTTCAGAGCAGGAGCCATCGACAGCAGCCTCTGTCGGCTGGCACTTTATCTCTGCATCTGTCTCCCTCGTGCAAGATTCGGGACGGCTCGCTCCAGAGAGACAATAAAAAGCACTCATGTCTGTAAGCGCTGCCCAGTGGCAGTTGTTTACTGCTGGTGCTGTGTTTTCTGCCATTCTTATGTTGGCACTGGCTTAACATTATTTGGGTTTCCCCGGCAGAGCAGAAAATTGCAGTGTTTCTGTGAACCCGTCATCCCTCCGGTGTCTCCCTGTGCAGGCCTGCGGCTCTTCGCTCTGGTTTAGGGGAAGGTTTGGGAGAGGAAGTTGTTAATTCACTTTGGTGATGAACTTCCACTGACTGCAAACGCCTTTATCCAGAAATCAGATCAACCCTGAACCTCATTTTCCTCTTGAACCTGGGAGTTGCTTCCTGCGGGAGGAGAGGGCTCAGCAAGCATAATTTAACTACCGTACATAAAACAGAGAACCAGCAGGGACCCACTGCAGAGCACAGGAAACTCTACGCAATTTCTTTTTTCCCCCCTTTTTAGGGCCACACCCGTGGCATATGGAAGTTCCCAGGCTAGGGGTCGAATTGGAGCTGCAGGTGCCAGCCTACACCACAGCCACAGCAACACCATATCTGAGCCACATCTGCAGCCTATACCACAGCCATGGCAACCCCAGATCCTTAACCCACTGAGTGGGGCCAGGGGTCGAACCTACATCCTCGTGGATACTAGTCAGATTCTTAACCCGCTGAGCCACAACGGGAACTCCCTCGACTCACTATCTTACAATAACCTGTAAGGGAAAAGAATCCGAGAAAAAAATGTCTGCATGTGCATAACTGAATCGCTTTGCTGTACCCTGAAACTAACACAACATCCAAAATTGACCATACTTAAGTTTAAAATTAAAAAAAAAAAAAAGAAGAAGAAGAAGAAGTACAGGAGTTCCCACTGTGACTCAATGGTTTGGGTGGCATCTCTGCAGCACCTGGACGCAGGGTTCAATCCCTGGCTCGGCACAGTGGGTTAAAGGATCCAGAATTGCCATAGCTGAGGTGTAGGTCACAAGGGCAGTTCAGATCTGACCCCTGGCCCAGAACTCCATATGCCAGTGGGGTGGCCAAAAAAAAAAAAGTGTTGCCCTGCTCCCAGGGATGGGACTATTTCACTGTCTCCTTCAGGACCCTCCAGGGCCACCCCCCTGGGAGCCTGGGCCTGGAGGGAATGGAATTTCCTAGGACAGCTTTCTGTTGTCGGATGGCTCCTTTGGTCTCTGCCTGACAGCAAAGTCACTTTTACAAAAAAGTCACAACTTTTTAGTCCCAAGAGATGCAAATTTAGCGTTTGGGGAAGTTCGAGGGAGCTTGTCAGGCTACACCCTCCACCGTGGTGAGGTCAGGCAAGACGGCCCACGGAGTCACACGGCCCTGGGCTGTGCCCCAGTTGTGATTTCAGTATGGTGGTGACAACTAGTGTTAGTCCAAGCCGGGGGTCCCCCTGAGCCCAGCCCCGGTGACGGCCCTGGCCCTGGGCCCACGCCTTGGGGGTCCGTGTAGGGTTGTCGAGGG